>NC_092412.1:95986257-96286257 GCF_040894005.1 Engystomops pustulosus
AACAGTCTTTTCACACACTGCTCTTCCTCTAGCCTCTACCAAATACTGATACAGACTAATAAACCTTTATCATTGTGTTATCATTTTTGATATTTGGCTGTCTCCTAAATTGATAATAAGGTAAAATTTGCAGGGTTTAAAACCTTCACTGTGTGATATATTATCTTTTTATACAGTTTAGTTTTATCACAATGATATAAATTAATATAGTTATTGTTATGGTTTAATAAATGAAAAACATAGGGAAAAAATCGATATATTTCACCATTTTAAACCTTTATTTTTGTGTAAAGAGCTGTGTAATAGCTCTTTTTTTCAGAATTCACTATGCCATCTAAGGGGTTGAAGATCTTTGAGCAGAGTCCATCTTTTGAGTTGAATAGCAGAGACCTCTGTATCCCCCATAGTGAAAGCAGAGCTATAGTTTTTATTCCTAAAGGTCTAAAGAAATGGGAAAGTCAAGATTAGTAGGCAATTACTAATTTTTAGAATCAGGCAGCAGGGATTTGGTAAGGTTAGAGTCCCTTAAAACAAAAACAGAAAAAAAACAATTATCTGCTAGACAATATTAATATGTTGGTAACATTTTAATTGCGAAAATCTTCAGCAAGCTCTGGGAACAAACCAGAACAAAAGGAAAAGACAGTGGTCCTTAGGGCAAAACCCACTTCCCAGCTGATTGCCTTGTAAACCCTAGTGGTAAGGGACAACTAGGAGATGTTCCCTCCCAGCGCAAAAGTGCAAAATACTAAGACAACACAAAACAGTACAAACAAATATTGGCAGAGAAATTGGCAGAGCCAAGTTAGAACCAAGTGATCAAAGGCTGAACAAATTCACAAGGGCAGAGAATAGCTAGAAGAGCCAAAAGTCAGAATGCCAGAAGACCAGATTCACAAGAGAATCTGAAGCTTACTCAGGAAACTCTATGCTCTGCTAAGTCGCCGGCGGCACTGAAAGCATGGCAGCGCATGGGCGCAGCCATCTTACCCTCGATCGTGGCCCCCCCGAACGCCATCGGGGGGCGGCGATTGGTTCCCATGGTAGCCTCGGGTCTTCGTTTGACCCGAGGCTGCATGGTTTCTGAGTATTCATTACAATGAGCCAGTGGCTCATTGTAACATATACTGTGCAAAAATGCCATATACTGCAATACAGTTGTATTGCAGTATATGGTAGGATCGATCAGACCATAGATGGACCATAGTTAATGTACCCTAGATGGTCGAAGAAATAGTGAAAAAAAGAAAAAAAAAGTTTAAAAATGTAAAAAAATTAATAAAATATTGAAAGTTCAAATCACCCCCCTATCTCTAGAACTAATATAAAACATAATAAACAGTAAAAATCACAGACACATTAGGTATTGCCTCGTCCCAAAATGCCCAATCTATCAAAATGTAAAAACGGTTATGGCCGGCAGTAACCCCCGAAACAGCAAATGGTGCCCAAATGTCCAAAACGCGACTTTTACACCTTTTTACATGACATAAAAAATGTAATAAAAAATGATCAAAATGTCTAACAGTCCACAAAATAGTAGCAATGAAAACGTTGGATCATTTTGGAAAAAAAATGACACCACCCACAGCTCCGTACACCAAAGTATGAAAAAGTTATTAGCGTCAGAAAATGGCAAATTTTTTTTTCTTTTTTGTACACATTCGTTTAATTTTTCAAAATGTATTAAAACGTATAAAACCTGTATAAATTTGGTAAATTTGAACCAAAAAATAAAGAGGAGGTGTTATTTGGAGCAAAGAGTGAAAGTCGTAAAAACTGAGCCCACAAGAACGGGATGCACATGAGTTTTTTTTTAAAAATTTCCACATTTGGAATTTTTTTCCGGCTTCCCACTACATGGCAGGGAAAAATAAATAACATCTCAGGAAATTAAAATTTGTTATGCACAAAATAAGCCCTCACACAGCTTTGTACACGGAAAAATGAAAAAGTTAGGGATTTTTGAAGATAGAGAGCGAGAAATGAGCAAAAATACCCTGCGTCCTTAAGGGGTTAAAACAATGGGCACGCAGACAATTATTTTAAAATTAAAACAATATAAATGTGTTTAGCTGCACTATGCGCCATATACTGTGTGTTTTCAAAACAGCTACTGGAAAAGTAATTTACTTGTTGGCAACCTTATTTCACTTTTCTCAGCAGTATACAGTAAAACAAAGTTTCCTGCATTAACTTTTGAAGCATTGTAAATCTTTTCACGGAGTTGATGATTAGGTCTAAAGTCAAATTTCACATGAAAAGATTATTATATCATTGTACTAATTCTGTTATACACTGTTGCTACAAGAAACAGTCCTTGACTTTGCTGTAAGTATGGGTAAGTGAGCATGCTCCAGTGCGAATTGACTGATAATACAATAGAGCTATTTTATAACCCTTTGCTTGTTGCTCTCTGTGTGTGATACATAACAGATATTTAAAGGTTGTTGGAATGATTTTACTGGAACAGACACAGACAATAGTTTAACACGAAAATAACTGTGGAATAAATCTTTACCAAAATCTGTCACTTCAAAGTCATGGTAATAAAATATTAAGATAAATGGCAATAAACATGTAGTCCATAATATAATTTTTATTTTTAACTTTTTTTAATTATTATATGAAAACATTGTGAGATAAATTGGGGAAACAATGTATGCCCATTAAAATTATGCAATATTGTTTATGAAACCTCCCAACAATAGTGCTAAACTCACAGTCTACCTTCTGATTACTTTGGGCTGTATCCGGTGGTTGCACTGGCGGATGTTACGGGGAATTGAACATGCTAAGGCCATGCTAACTCTAACTTCCAAGATGGTGCTGATATCCCTGCTACTTTGGTGAATTCCTCATCCATCTTGACCTAGCTGCCACTAAGTTCTGTGAACTCCGACAGTAATGCCTCCACCAGGTGTGCTTGTATTCTCTCATTTTCTCTCATACTGTAGTGGTGTAATCAATGATGTGATGTTATCTTTAAAGTAGGGATCCTGCAGGGAAGTCACCCAGTAATCGACACTGTTGACAATGTTGGCAACTCAGCGTTTGTGGTACAGACAATGGCGCATGAAGTGGCTCAAGTGAGCCTGGCAATTATAGGCTGTTCTGGGTGGGAGCTTTCTCCTCCACATTTGCATCATCCCAGTGACGCTTCGGTAATAACCAGGAACTGCTCTGGGTATCACCCTGCTCAGAGTAAAACTCCTCCTACTCATCCACTCTCTCCTTCTTCAAAACTGTCCTATGGATGGACAGTGGAGTACCTGACTGCTGTTTATCCAACAACCCATCTCATGAGCCATGTGTGGACTGCACAGAGAAGTTATGCTCCTCTGCTTCCTCCTCTGCCACCATTTTATCCTGTCATGGCCTGAAATGTCTTTTCTAGCAGGATGAGGATTGTAGTCATCAACGCTGATCATATTGGTAGTGTCATGGAAGCACTGCAGCACAAGACATTTGTCCTTCATTGAAGCCCACTCATTGGTGGTGAAGTGTTGTTGGCAGCATTTTGACTCACCAATCACACACATATTAGGTGGTGGGTGGGAATACCAAAGTTTCTCTGCATTGCAGATGGTGGAGCAGCAGCATGGTGTGAATGCAAAAAATGGCACAAACAACACACTTTATGCAGCAGCTCAAGCATGTCTGTGTAATTGGCCAAGAATGTTTGCACCATGATTTAAGCACATGTGGAAGGAATAAGATGTCCATTAACCTGGCTTTGTTACAATTTTTTTGTGTGTGTTTTTCAAAAAGTAAGTTTTATTACAAAGTTTCAGATTTCAGTTTGTTTCTATTTTTTTTTTAATTAAGTTACTCTAGGGGTTTTGATTTTTCCCTACTTTGGGTGGTAAGTGTTCTTTTGCCCAGACAGATAGGTTTCATCAAAGATCACTATGTTTCCCCATGACTGTGCTGAAACTGGTGGTGCTGGTCCACGCTGACTATGAGGAGGTAGGAGAAGAAACAGGGAGTGATGTCCTGCAATCCTCAGTGGTGGAAGCATATGCACCACAGCGTTTTCTGCCTCAGGCCTAATCTCCACTACATTAACCCAGAAGACAGTTTAAGAGGTGTAACGTCCCTACCCATGCTTACATGTCCATATATCAGTTGTGATGTATGGCAAGGTTTGTGCTGGGCAGGGATGGCCGACTCAGAAAAGGAGTGATGGCTGGGAACGATGCATTGCAGAACAGTCATAACACTTTTAAAGCTTTTGGGAGTGGAAGCTTTATCAAAGACAAGACCAGGGCTCGTGGGTGAGATGGGTCAAACTTCCTTTTAACTCTATTGTTTGAATTAACTCTTTCCTGGGATGGTGTGAACTGGCTTGGTGGTGAACTCACAATGTGGCCTTGTAAATCGGGTGGCGGGGGTAGTGGCTTAGATAACCTAAGCAGCAGAGGGAGCCATAGGTGTGTCCATGACATGACAACATTGTTGTTATGGGCTGCCCAATCCATCAACACACCACCACCAACTCCTCCACAACACTATCATTGCCTTTGATTAATTTTGAATCTAGGACATCGTCATCACCCCTCAGATATTCTTCCACAACATCCTGACCACTTCCCTCTTTGTCAGTCTCCACATTGCAGAAAGCCACAGAAGCTGACACTTTATTTCATCATCATTATCATGGTAGATGTTCTGTGATGGTCTGACAAACAACATCCTCATCCCTCCAAGACAAGTTGTTGGGCATCTGGGAACTCTGTGTCTGCAACTGGGACAGGGGCAGGTGGATGGCCCATGCTTCCTCAACTAGGAGAGTTATCATAGAGCATTAGAGACTGCTCCATAACCTGTGGCTTGGAGACGTCCTTTATACATTCATTATAAAATGTACCTGTTCCGACTTACATACAAATTCAACTGAAGTACAAACCTATAGACCCTATCCTGTATGTAACCTGGGTACTGCCTGTAGTTATGTCATGATCAAATATATTTTAGTTTCCTAACATTTACCAATCACATTATCTCATATTTCCAGCCATCAATTCCAAGTAAAAGTATTTTGCCGTATTAGGCACATCTGTATCCAGACCGATACATCAATTTGCTCTCTGCAACCTTCAGTGAGCAGCTTGTCTGTGGCTTGTAAAAAAAAAAGAGTCAACTTTGCTTTGATGTGTGTAGACATGCTTATAGCACTTAATGTTACATTATCTGATCTAGAGGAGAAATAGGTAATTCTACAAAAAGAAATCTGATCAATCACTTCTGTTCTGTAAACCTGATCTTAAAGTTGATGTAGCAGCATATTTCTTCAGAAAAGAAAATACTGTCATCAGAAAATAGCACCATTTGAAGTCATTATCTGTCTCTTAATATAATCTAGCCTGTGATTATTGTAATATGTCACTTCATTTTCACCAGCAGCGTGACATATGTCACTTGCTCGCAAAATGTCTTTTAAAGCGCTACGTGAAGGGAACAGATAGTTTCATTTATGGTCACTAGAAACATGTCATTGACATATTATCATTTGATTTTTACTGAACATACATACTTCATACTCTCCAGTCTTAAGTTATTACTATTTCCTTCATATCCCATGTTTCAGGCTTGAATAGTTTTTACTGATCACAGAAATTCACACATTCAATTCCCATAAAATCTTTGTTTCAGATAAAGGTTACTGAATGGAGACCACTTAAAAAGGGCAAGCATGTACGCCTCTCACACGGCCTACTTTATTCTTCCGTAGTTATAATTATTTTTGGACCCAGGGGCGTGAGTAGGAGAGGCTGGGCCCCATGGCAGGCTTATGAATGGGACCCTCCCTCCCTTTAAAAAACATACATATTTGTAAACTCATATATGTTTATACAATAACACACATGTATATATTTATATACATACAAATTCAGTTCTACATCAGATGTATTCACTCTTTCACACATACACACATTATGACACAACCCCATTCTAAACAGCTGTCATAGCGGCGCAAATCCTGAAAATTTCCAAAATCCGACGAAAGTACGTTCCGCTGACCCTCAGTAAATAAGCCCCATACAGTATATACATACCTTAAACCATATGCACATCCCATATATTCACACACATATATAACATATACACATTATATACACAAATATAAAACATATACACATCCATACATTTATACACTCATAGACAGATATGTATATACTCACTATTAGGAAGTCTTTCTATCCCAGGAACCAGTAGCTACTAAATACAGGGGGAAAGTAGACGGCAGGAAGTAAAAATGTAAAATTGCTTGTTCTGCCATTCTACTGTCCCCTCACCCTCTTTCAACATTTGTTATCTGAGCTTCCTGCTCAGGTGTGTACTGTGGTAGATGTTCACCTATACATATTGGCCCACATTTATTAATAAATAAAATGCACTAGTTTTCTGTCTGACTTTGCACTGAAAAGAACATGAAAACTGCTTGCAGATGTATTTATAAAGTTTCTGCGTCAGTTATGTGCTTGTTATGTTTCAGACAATTGATTGAACTGATTTTATAAGATAAGATAATGCTTTATTAGTCCCACAGTGGGTAAATTTACAGTGTTACAGAGAAAGTACAGTATAAACAATAACAGAACAATAATATTAGAGATAAATGAACAAGTGAAACAATGATAAAAAGAAAGGCAAAGCAATAAAAAGATTATGCTATTTTTGGAGCTGTTATCTTAAAAGATTAGCAATATCTGTCTAAGATGAGGTTAAAGCTGTAGTGATTGACTTATGTAAATGTATGTCCGAATTTTTCAATCTCTGGCTGATGTAAAGATGTTTTGTTTGACAAGAGTAGAAGAGTTGTACAGTATATAAATGTTTTGCTAAAGATTTACAATGACTAAAAATTATTTTCATGGACATTCTGTAATCAAATAACACATACGTGAATTTTACAAAATATAAATGATGTAATTTACTAATATAATAATCTACTAATTTTATGTATATAAAATTGAAGTAAAGAACACTTTAATTTAACCGAAAAATCATCCTTTAACCAACATTTCACAGTTTGTTTCCAACCAATGTAAAACTCAAAAAATGTGGTTAATTTTCAGTCATTCATATCATTTATAGATTTTTGCTCCTGTGTTGCCTAAATGAGCTGTGTAATAGGATTAACTTGGAGTTCATCATCCCACCATCTATGACGTTATCAGTTCTAGATTAATATGATAACACTGGCCACAATGAGTGTTCCAATTGTTTTTAATCAGGAAACAATAAAAATTTAAAAAATAAGTTCTCATCGGTCTGGCCATTACCTGTACAACAAGATATTTTCTAATTTTACAGAAATTGCTACTACTGAAAAGCCCCACAAATGCAACGTATAGCCATTGACAACTCAATGAAAATTTCTCATGAACAGAGAGTCATCATATTGTGCACTTTCTGCCTTTTTTAAAAGCACAACTCAAGATTGCTTGTAATTTCCCACCATTCTCTACCATAATGGTGTTTGTTGTGTGTTACTGCAATGAGATTATTCCACAAATCATTGATATATGTTTAAGTAAAGGTCACTGACATGCTATAATCCATCTTCTACCAGGATGTTTTTTTCCAACCAAACCGTGACCATCCGCTTCCCCATCCAGAACTATAGCAGAATCTTGGTGGGTTCTTTCACCACTGTGCAGCTTTTCATCAGGAAAGTGGCATAGTTCTTACCAGTGGTACACAAGTTCCACATCAATATCATGATATTCTTTTCTTCCTTCTGCAGCAAACAGTTATTGTCAAAGTTGAAAAATTGAGACTCTGGTGTCACTGCTTTGATTGCGTCCCAGTATTTTATGCAGACATTTATGACAATGAAAGTCATGTAGGATAATCTGGTAACCATAGCTTGGATCCCGAAGATTTTGGACAGCTTGATTCCTTGATCAAAGAGCATTATCTTGCAGGACATTTTTTTCAATAAATCTGAAAGCTTTCCATCCACCTCCTTCAGCTTCACCGAAATGGTGACCCTGATGTAGGGTGGGAGCTTTGGGGGGGCTCTTGCCTGGTCTTCCATTAAAATGCGATGATCTGTTAAATTCTGTCATTGTCTACATGTAGCAAGACCAGTCAAATCCCATGGCCTACTGGTGGGTCCTTGAACCAGTAAGAGTGGAGTCCAGTCTGTACACATATAAAGTGTCCTGTGAAGTCTCCCTTCTTGTGGTGGAACAGCGTAGCCACCAAATATCACCTTTAGTATAATCTCGGGGCTATTATTGCAGCTGTGGGGGAGACAGCCACACCAATATAAAGCAAACTCAAAGAGAATGTGCCTTGTACTGAAGATCTTACCAACAAGAATAGGTACAGGCTAAATCAAACTATACTCAGAGGGACTGCTGACAAATTGCAGTTTAATTCAGACACTGTAAAAACGTCAGGTACCATAATTATCAGGACTGCCGAATATATAGAAAGAGAGAGAATATTTATCAAACACAGAGATCCAGCTCAAGAGTAAACTCCAGTCCCATTTGAGTAACAAAACAATGGGGGTCATTTACTAAGGGCCCGATTCACGTTTTCCCGACGTGTTACCCAAATATTTCCAATTTGCGCCGATTTTCCCTGTATTGCCCCGGGATTTTGGCACACGCGATCAGATGGTGGCGCATCGGCGCTGGCATGCACGCAACGATGCAACCGCCGCATTTTTTAAAAAAAAGTGTTGCGGAACTTGCACTTACCTTCACCAGGAATAGGCCGGTGAACTTCTGGGCATTCCAGCGGGCCTCGGGGAACTTCAGCGCAGAAGCACCACCTGGTGGACGTCGGAGGAACTACCTTAGTGAATCCTGACCAGACCCAAATCCACTGCAGAGAACGCGCCGCTGGATCGCGAATAGACCAGGTAAGTAAATCTGCCCCAATGTGTTTTATTGAAGTCTTCAAACACTTAACACATGATAAAAAGGTGGACACGGATGGCAAAAAAAGTAATTTCAAATTCCTAAGTGTTTCGGATAAACACTATATCCTTACTTACAGCCATGAGTAAGGATATAGTGTTTATCCGAAACGCGTAGGCATTTGAAATGACTTTTTTTTTTCATCCGTGTCCACCTTTTTATTATGTGTTAAGTGTTTGAATACTTCAATAAAATACATTGATTTTTTACTCAAATGGGACTGGAGTTTACTCTTGAACCGGATCTCTGTGTTTGAATGTTGTACTCCTCTGAAGCTGGTGCATCCCAGGTGAGCTGACAACATTCTTTTGTTTTGTAGAATATTTATCAGTTACAAGATGTTGTGTTTCTTGTGTTGTGTGCTGTATATAATATTCATGAAACTACATTCCTTCCTTTAAAGTAATAGTTTAGTTAAAAGTAGAGTTAAAAAGTACAAAAAAATGTTCTTAAAATATCTGCATATATTATGTATTGAACATTGTGAAATTATTGTTATACAGGCAGTCCCTGGGTTACACACAATTCAGCATTCAGCAATACTGTTATGTGACAAGGATGACATCATCTAAGGTTCTTTAGCCTTCAAATATTAACAAACTGTACCCCATGCATATATCTGATCGCACAAAATCACAGCATGCCTGCATGAAGAGAATTATAAGTCCATGAAGGTATGCTGTGATTTCATGTAATCAGATATGCACATGGTGCAGTGTTTACTAATGTTAGGAGGCTTAAGGATCTTAAAAGACTCACTGTAGATATCCCTAGATACCAAGCAAGAGTAGTTTGTATTCTATTGTAGATAGAAATTGATTTATGCAGATCTGAGGGAAATAATTTCTAGCTATAACAAGGGTATCAGTTAGTTAAACAGGCTCCATGTAAGTCCTGGTTTCTTCAAAGAGCTGACCTATACATGTGCTTCTCACAAACAAGAGAAAGGGGATTGGAACGGCACCATGCAGGCCTTCAAGGCAGGTCCGACATGACTCGCCAGATGCAATGGAGACAAGCGGTATGAAGCAGCACTCCGGTATAAAGTGAAGAAATAAAGTGATTTATTCCACCATCAATGCGACGTTTCTATAAAAATGTGGGTATCCAAAAAAGAGGTCACAGGCAATGCACCGGCGCTTTGGGTTCAAAAAAACCTAACTAGGAACCAGGCTGATTAAGTTCCAAAAATTGTTAGGTTTTATTTAAATACATGGATGAGGGTATAAAACATGTAGAGTTAAAAAATCATACAACGCGTTTCGGCTTAGTACTTAAGCCTTCGTCAGGTATGTGTACAAAATAGCATAGAACAATAGGCAAGATTCAGATAACCATAAATACAGAAAAATCTAAGCAATATAGAGCTGGTAGTAACTACTTTTACTGGCAGACCACAACCAAACTGCAGAGACCTGGGCAGACTGCAGACTGCTGAGTAAGAGTTATCCAGAAATTTAGTGTCTCTTTAGTCTAACAGAATGGACCAAAGGGGATGCTGAAATAGACGTTACAGTACCTCCACTTTTACAAGGGATCACTAGACCCAAGTATTTTCTTCAAGACTTCCAATGTACCTAATATTGGACCACATTTTGAACTGTTCCAGAATCAAGAATTTTCTCAATCTCGAATTCTATTTCTCCCTAAACCACAAAAGGATTTGCCAGTTTGACACTCGGGAAAACAGGATTTGTTTACTATTTTTAACAAGGATTTGTGGAATAAAAGGTAACTGCAATCAACGGACATGGGTTTTATCCAGGTTTAAGAGAGTCCAGACCCAGATTGAGTTTTAGCCACACCGATGGATGCTTGACTGATTGAGTCAATTCCCTTGGTTGAGCTGGGTGTGTGTCCCTCTGGAAAGCTGATTGGTGTCATCTGGACCTGTGTATTAGCATTAGCTGTGACTTAAATGATGAGTGGCTGAACCAGTTAGTTGCTATATGGACGTTCAGAAACCCCTTAATGTATGTTCTCAATTGTCATTACAGGCTGTTGGTTTTACTTGTCTCCTGACACTTGTTGTCCTACCTCTGCTTGATATTTGATATTGCTCCAACTGTATATCGGCAAGCCTATCACACTCCCTATCTGCATGAAATGTCAACTCTCCCTTTACTAATCCATCCTATGTCCTCCTCCCATCTGTTATTTGGCAAACAGCAGATATGTACCAAGCTCCAGGCTTCTCTGCAGTCTTTTTCACCTAGGACCCTGTAAATAAGATGGCTTCTGATGGCTGGTTCAAGCAGCAAAATTTTTATTTATTAAATTATTTATTACATTATTTTATATTGCTCCCTTATAAAGAATGGCTGGGCCATTATACAACCTTTTGTTTCAACACCCACATCCTCATAGTCTGTAAGCTCTTGTGAACAGGGCCCTCACTCCTAATGTTTCATATGACTGTTTGTTCTTTGTAATCTAATATCATTTTTGTACATGTCCCCTATTTGTAAAGCGCTACGGAATTTGATAGCGCTATATAAATAAAGATTATTATTATTATTATATCTGACTCCTGCTATGTTTTTTGACCACCCTTCTGCTCATCATATCTGCACTACGTGCCAACTCACTTTGACCCGCCTATCCTGACAACTCTTATGTCTGTCTGTTTTGTTACTCTGTGTTTATTTGTCATCTTTTCTGAGAATTAACTTATAGTATGAATTGCCTTCTGTTGTCATCTGTGACACACATCCTGGGTAGGGAGCGAGCTTGTGGGCATGCTTAGGGCCTGCATCCCTTTCTCTATTGTGACTCCAACTTTACAAATACATTCTTTATACATTCAGCCAAACTCTTACTAAATTGTGAAACTCTAATTCTTAGCTACACTAATCAGCACATTTTTACATGTTAGACTGTCATTCAATTCATGCCTGGGGCAGATGCTCTGATTTTGTGACTGTGAAAGACCTCATCCAATCCCTTGGTTGAATCCCTTCCCTTACTTGGTTGAACTTGAAGGATGTGTGTCTTTTTTCAACTGTATAAACTTTGAAAGTATAAGAGCTTAATAACTATTATGTGGTTAGGTAATAAGTTCCTGTCTTGGTAAAATCCCTTTAACATCTATTATGTGACCACAAAATCCAACTGTAGCTCTACTAAACCAAATATAAAATATCATATAATGCTATTTCAGGTTAGTAGAACTGCATGAGAAGCAGATGTTCCTGTTCTAGAGATTTTATGTACACCTATTATAACTGAATAATAGAAATTGGCCTATTTGAAATGAAGCAGAAGAAGTAAAACATTTGGATTATAGTAAAACACACAGATGTAACAACTGCTTAAATATACTGTAAATAGCACAAATGTATGCCAACCTAGATCAGGGATCCATTCAGTGACCAATTGCTGCCATGGTAAAATCCCACTAACTTATGTTACAATATTGCCATTCCATTTAGTAAGGTATGTGTTTATGTGAGATCCCAAAATGTCCATATTATAAGTGTTCTTCTATAACAAGGATTATTCCCTTATAAATTATATTATGATATAGAAATAAGGCATACAAACTACAAGGCTTTTATGTGAATATATATTTTTTTACATACTGATGATTTTCTGAGGACTAGACTGCAGAATTAGAGAAAAGGATACTTACTAGCAAGTAAAGCAATTCAATGAGGACTGAATGATTAGCTACAAGGAGCACTTACAATGTTCACTGGTAATTTAGATAATTGTATTGCAGGGTTTGTAGACCTATGATGAATTACCCAGATGCTTTTCTATATTGTGTAATTTGGACATATCTTGCAAATAACCCAAGTAAGTAGAATCTACAGTGTACTTGAGATACATGGTAGCTGATCCAACTTGAAATAAAAGGGAATTGCTATCTAGTTATCCTTGTGGAAAGTTAACAGTGTGAATGAGCTTTTATTGCAGGTACTAGCAATAACAGAAATCAATAAGAAATAGTAACACATGAAGCACATAATGACGAGTAACAATAAAGATGTCATTGCTGTTTAAAGTCATACTACCAAAATGTTTTAACAGTTTTCCCGGTCATGTTTAGCATTTGTCAAAATTACATAATATTTCTAATATATCCTTTCAAAACTTTCTTATGCTTTAATGTCATCTCATTCTATATTTTGTTTCATAAAATATATATGATATCCGTATGATTTTATACTCCGAAAGCTTAGGAGTCTGGGGAAGTATCTGAGAACAGAACTGTTCTGGCTCCCCATAGCTTCCATTTTCACCCAACTACTTTATAAAATTAAAGCTTTGATTCCATGGTCAACTAGAACAGTTTTACCTCAAACACTTCTGATATATCTGTATTGTTAATTATTAGTGATTTAAAAGAGTTATTGAGAAGCAAAATTAGGTGTGAAGACAAAGAGATAAATCATAGTGGAAAGATTTGTACCTGTTCTGAATCTTTGACCAGGCTCTTAAGAGCTGATGTAAATATCCTCTTAAACAACTGTGAGTTGTGAACTGGTCCTTACTTGTAACACTAGAGTTCAAAGACACATTGTTACTTTGTATTTCTTTAATTATCTACATGTTCATCTATATTCTTCAGCTTTATTCATTTCTATTTTGAAAAGTTCATCTTAAGCCTCTGCACCAAATTCTCTAAGGTCAATTGAACTATGCGTCTCCAACTTCGAACCAGCTTTGTAAAGTTCTTCACCCCACAGTGTTTGCTCTAAGGAGATATCAGGAAACACATAAAGCAGTATCTTACAATGTTCCATAGTTAAAAAGGTCTCCCATAAAATCCTAAAGCACCGCAACCCAGAGGTTTTACCTCACAAGACATGCCCCTCGCTAAAGGTGTGAAGAAGGCAAAGTCTCTGCGAGAGCCCAGCACCTGATCAGAAGTGTACAACCAAGAAATGGTTACAGTAGTGTTAGCAACAGTGTCCGATAAAAGAGGTATCTGCCTCCTGGTTCTGCAAGCTGTAATGAGGGATTGAAAAGCAGATTTCACCTAAAGGCAAATGACAGAGCAGGAAGCAGAAATGATACTAATGAGCAAATATGGAGGTTAGAAGGGTAGATCTTAGATCTCTTAGTAGGGGAGTTCATGCCCCTTACATCCAACTCTCTAACTTTAACATCTCACATATTAATGATTTAACCATTGTAAGCAACAGTAACTAAAAGCAAAAGGAAATAAAATAAGATTAAGGGTAAGAACCCTTACATAAGCAGTGACCTGTAGGCAAGGTAATAAAAGGGAAATTGGGATGGGGTGTGGTAAGTGAAAATGATTACATAGATAGTTTTAAAACATCATTATTATTTCATGTAAATGCAAGGTTAAATATAAGAAAATATAACAAAGGGAATCTAAACAGGGACAAAATGTAAAACCTACTTAAAAGAGGGCCAGTTGCCATATGTGTTATGGATTCAATCTGCAGGAGCGTAGCAGCTCTAGCGTTGTATCTCACCTGATACCCCTTAAATGCAGGGGGAGATGTGAAGTCTGCAATGTAATTTATTCAGAGCCGGGAGTGCATCTGGGTCCTATCCCAGGTGTTTACACAGAGAAAGAAAATCATCCAGCCTGTGAATTGTCTGGATAGAATGAATGAAAGGCCAAACAGAAACATCCACTGGTATGGGATTTGTTAAGAGTAGCTCATCAGTGGCTGTCATGAGTTGACATGTTTACCATTATTGATGATCGGACCAAATACATTTTAAAAATAGCATTTGGCCTGCAGTCCCAGTACTGACTTGAAGCCCTGCCAGTAAACACCCGCAATGAATTCTGGCGCCACCATTTTGGGGAGGATCATCGAATATCATGTGTTACAATGTCATGTGGCATGCAGCAAATTAATCTAAATGCCCCAGACAGCTTTGCAGGAGCATTTAAAGTGATAAAACCTCAATCGATGTTGTTGAAGTTTGCTTCCGAGTTTGAGGCCTAAACCAGCAATGTTTGGAATGGACATGAACTTAGCAGGTTCTGGTCCACTCAGCACTAGATATCATGCATAAATGGCCTAAGAGCCACACGGTCACTTTATGTTACACTTTTTGGGATATTTGGAACGTATTTCTTTTATGAGAACTTCCATAGCCTATGCTTGGTTCAGGACCAGAGCCACCAGCCCCAGACACCTCTACTGAGATTGTTTCTACAAATTAGGAAATATTTGTTTTAGGTATCTTATAGTTTACCGGGAATAAAATATAGCTTTTATTAGAAATTAATATTGCCCCAATGTGTAAAAATAACATTGATGCTGAAAGCACTAGTTTTCTGCTCGCATCTAAAATAGGGATAGAGTCATCGAGGGAAGTTACTCATGTGTGCATATGTTCTATAAAGCACATCTTATTCCTGGAGAGATAAGCAGGGCATACCAAATGCTGTATATATAGGAGCCAATCCCATTAGGATCACAATATGAGAGGTTCAAATACAAGTGATTAGTTCCATATAGCCTGGTGTAATAAAACACCCCAGTTTTTGCCCTATAGCGCTACTGACATATAAAATTATTAATGTATCTAATCTCTCATCTTCTCAACCTCTAGGTGTTTTGCCCAAAGTTTATGGGCTCATCAGGAGAAAAAAAGAGCAATGCATATGAACTGTAGTGTCTATGATCTGATACGCTAAAAGAAAATAACAAAAAGAGAAAACGCCTGTATTCTGAGTGTGGGTGCCTGGGTGTAAAATCACTGGCACCGGTACAGCTGGGATATAGATCCAGCAAGCTCCGCCCTCCAAACAGAGCATTGGACGTGCGTTAGAGAAGAGAACTTGCAACAGTCAAATGCTACCATCCAGATGACTGATAGCAACAGAGACCTATGTATTTGATTATCTGAAGGATGCAAATGAAATAGAGTCATTCAGACCATCAGGTTTAGTACATGTGACCTGAAAGATCCATTGGGACTCTTGTCTCAAAATGTGATTGTTCCAGTCCCCTCTTCTTGGAAATGGTCGTAGCTTTTCAATGCCCTGAAATTTTAGGACATTGAGGTTGCCACCATGAAACTGATTTACGTTATTAGCTTAAAGTCTGTCATCCTCTCTTCTGATGATACCAATGTGGTCCAGAATTCTGACTCTGAACTCTTTGATTGTTTTACCCACATAGTTGAGGCGGCATGGGCAAGTAGCCATTTAGAGTACACTCAATATATTGTAAAAATGTTGTAATATATAAAATATATACAATTATGTACAAAGGACACAAGACTAGAATGAACTGGCATAAGAAGAAGAAGGAACCTGTCCATTAGGCCTCACAATCTCAGTGAGAGGGTAGAGAAAAACACATGGTGAGGCAGCATAGTAGCAGGGTTGTTGTGTGTTTTAGGGACAATCTGATTTGATTTGGTAGAGCATTTCAGAATATGAGGCAGGCACTGGAAAGATTTTGGACATATTATGCAATGGATAACTTGTTGAGAAACTGAAAGAGAAGAGAGGCAGATGAGAATTTGGGCTCATTCTAGGTCCTTCACAAAGTACATTGTATTATTCATTCTAGGTCTTGAATTAGATTAGCCCTGTTTCCTACAAACTCTGCCTACGTCCCTTCTTGCACATTCTCAATTTCCGTTTACATATTCTTGCTCATGCCTTTTATTTTTAACAGAAAGACTTTTGAAACCTCTTCCTCCACCTCTCAGCCTAGAATACGAATTTATAGTTAAGAAAATTCTGGATTCTAAGGAGATTAAAAGACAAGTTTACTTTCTCATCAAAATAAAGGCTTAGCTCCGAAGAAAGATTTGGGGAACGCATAGAAAGTATTCACACCCCAGCACCTCTCAAGAAGTGGTAATTGGTGCCGACCCCTTTAATTTCAAGAGTATGACAACATGTGCACACTGTTTCTTAGCACTGCTGCTGTTGCTACTACTATTACCCATACATAGTAGGACATCTCCCTTTATGTTTTATATTATAATAATCGGGCTGCCACTGTTTTTATTTTTCCATAATGTTCCTACTTGTATGTATTGCTGTATATGTTGACATTTCCTGCCTCACTTATCATGTTATATATATATATATATATATATATATATATATATATTCTATATAATCTATATAATCTTTATTTATATAGTACCATCAAATTCTGTAGCGCTTTACAAATCATATATATGTAAAGTATTTTGAAAATTCATTTTTAAAATTCTCCAA
This sequence comes from Engystomops pustulosus, assembly GCF_040894005.1. Lineage (NCBI taxonomy): Eukaryota > Metazoa > Chordata > Amphibia > Anura > Leptodactylidae > Engystomops > Engystomops pustulosus. Next base: position 96,003,379 of record NC_092412.1, read on the forward strand.
AATTGCACCACACTGCATGCTGCTGCCCCTACTGGTCCTTCCTTGTTCTTCATATTTCTTACTGCATTGCTGCTGGTGACTTTTGGTTACAGCCCTGCCTAGACCTGATCTCAACAATACTTGATGACTGTCCTGACTTGGGGTTTTTCCTGAATTGTCCTCTATCTGACCTGTCTGATCCCCTGGGTCAGCTGTAACTTATACTGGGATAATTTTGACCAATAGTAAACTGGTAATTTTGTTACAGCAGATTTGAATATAGGGTCCAGATCCCTTCATAGTGGCTTAAATTTGAGTCACACCAGTGTAACCACTGCTCTTAATATTTAAACAGGTCAACACAGTATATTTCTATGAGCATTTGAGTGCTTACACATTTTGTTGTGCTATAATGACACTATCCAAATATGATAGTTGCATGTTTTTGAAAAACAAATGAAATGTACCTGATTATTTAATGTATATTCTTTTAATAAAAGAAATATACAATACATTCCATATGTTGAATTAATTTACTACATGTATCACAAAATGACTCCTCCAGTAAAAAAAAGTCCTACATTTTACCCATTTTTCTTTAAAGAGAATATTCCTTTTTGACATTTTATACTAAAAATTATAATATAGTTCGTTGCCATAAAATAAAATCTGTAGAGATTATTGGAAACCTGTCAGAGCCTGTTCAAGGTCTATAAAGGCTGCAGCAAATAGCTTTTCTCTTCGCCATGGCGACCGGGTCTGTTTTTACAGTTACTCTGGAAACCAAAGGCTTTCTGTTGCTTGTTCCTTTTCAGTTACTTTTTGCTATTAAACCTTCTGGTTGAGACAAAAGGAGGGGGCTAGGCGACACTTTCCAGTGGCAAACATGAATGGCAATCTGGAATTTGTAATTGTGAAGCTCAAATATATTTGAAAAAAAATCCCAGGCAAGCTTAAAAAAAATTACAAAATTAACAATAATTAAAATGTACACTACTTTTTAATTGATACAAACATAGCGTATGGAAAATACAACAGTTATTTATTAATAAAGCTTTAATAAGACACCAGATTATTTTTGTTTCAGATAAAATCCATAACAATACCATGTAAAATCAATTTGCAAGGCAAAGGCCTATGACTCGGTTGGTAAACTTGCATATTTTGGCAATAACACTGAACACATAATTTAGCATTTATCAATTTTGCAGGACACATACTGGCCCTGTGATTTTTGTAGAAACTGTCAGTTCTCTGTGGATATACTAAAAAGATGTCTGATCTAATAATACCCTTGTGACAAATAATACCATGGACCATGGTACAACTGTGTGATGGACCCTTTATATAAGCGTTGTTTGGATTATGGAAACATAAGTGGGTGTTCACCATTAGTTGTCATCTTAGGTCATTGATATGTTAACTAAACAGCTCTTTTACTGTTTTTTTTTTTGGTGCAGAATTGTTGCGGATCATTTATAATGAGTTTGCGCCAGATGTTTCTGACTATCCCGACTCGACCATTTTTTTTGCGCAATGTGTATTTTACGACATTTTTAGGCGCAAATTTTGGCGCAAAATAGATCAGGAAAAAAATGTTCAGAAAGCAAAATTAAGGCGCAGTCCATGTAAGATTTTGGCGCACATTTCATTGGTGTCGGCATTTTTATGGCACACGACTGATTATTACCGTCTACCCATTAATTACTTACAGCTGTGCGCCACTTTAATACATTAGGCTGTGCTTTCCGGAGACTTATCTCCGATGCCAAAAGTCGTGCTTGCGCCAGAATTAGTAAATCCCCCCCATTGTGTTATTTGGCAGGTCTTTTTTATTGATAAAAGTATGCAAACTACATGTGAAAATAATATGTAAAGAAAATTGAGGAATTTTTGAACTCCTGTTTATTTTGTGTAAAAAATATAAACTTCATAGACAAGCATAAGAATCTTAGTACAATATGGTACAACAAAGGCAGAAAACAGAAACAATTATAAGGTCCACAGAGTAGAGTTCTATAGCTAGATAAAATACTACTCCAATTAGAGTCAGCCATGACATAAAGAAAACATACCAGAGCACTATAAAGATACATAATACTGCATATCTGGTCAGTGTGAGGAGGATACACAAGGGTATCAGATATTTTGGAAACGGTCCATAGAATCCAATCTTACAGTAGCAATCTTCTCATAGTAATATAGAATTGCATCATTATACTACTCTATGGAAATGTAGATGATGCTTATGCTATTGTTAGTCATGGAGAAGGGTTTCTCAAATAAAAAATGCAGGGTGCTGTGTCCCATAATCTCTGCCAAGAAAGATACAATCCTTTTCCAGTAGCAGATCACAACCAGACAGGTCCACCGGATAATAAGTGCAGTATGCTCCTCATCAAAACATCGGAAGCATAAAGGTGAGACCAAAGGGTAGAAAACAGGAACCCTAGAGGGAACCATTTAGTAGGGACCTACTATTTATTTTAATATGAGATTCAAAGAATGTCTTCAGAGACCTGCTATTACTCCCTTTATCTGGTATACTGTAGTCTTTGTTAATGCATTTTTAGTCATCATAGTAGCAAGAGAGCTTGTTTTGTTGACGTCTTTGAATTTGTATTATATTGTATTATATTGTTTCTGCCCTTAATTGGGCAGAAAAAATTCAACTCAGACTTTTTTTGACATTTTTAATATATTGTATTCATCTTATGGTATAAATGACATGAAAACTTTATTCTCCAAGAGTAGAGACACCAAATCTGTATCATTTTCTAAGTATTGATTTTCTCCTTGATCTTATTGATTTCATCTTAAACCACAACAGCTTCTCTTTCCAATAAATAAAGGGATGTGCAATGGGCACATGATTTGGGTCATTATATGCAAACATGAATTTGGGTACCTTTGAAGCCCTCCAAATCTTAGGCCCAAACCATTTTTAAACAAATATTTAGTATTTTTGTTGTTACATAGACAAACTCATTTTTCTTTGGAGTGGTGACCAGCAATCAACCAAGGATTTCATAAGCCACTTCAACAATGATAATTTGGGCCTATCCTTCACCCACAATTACTCTCCCACTAACCTTGAATTTCTTGATCTGTCCATCCATTTGGAAACAGACAGAACTCTATCCACACGAACACACTTCAAATTAGTGGATGTTAACAGTTATCTTGACTTTAACAGTGCCCACCATAAACCTTGGGTTCAAAGTATACCATGTAGTCAACTCAAGTATATATGAAAGAACTGTTTAAACCACAACATTTCGACAGGCTAAATCCTCAAAAAAAAAGGTTTTGAAGCCAAACTTTATTCTAAAAAAATTGTCCAAGATACATTCAATTATCAATGCCTCAACCCATCAATCAACATCCTCTCACCCAAATCCAATACATTACCCACTAACAATTTCATTACTACATATAATATGAAACACTGCAATATTAAACAGATCCATTCAAGACATTGGTCAATACTCCTCAATGATCCACACCTCAAAAACTCCCTTCCGAAACACCCAGGAAACACTAACAAAAGAGCTAAGACTCTTCGCAATATCTTGGCACCCAGTAAACTGAAGCCAAAAACCAACAGCAAATCAACCACATTTCTTACCATTAAAGGGGTCTACAAATGCGGCTCATCAAGATGCTTGTGCTGTCTAAATATCCTGCACAAAAGAAAGTCCTTCGACTCCACCTCCACAGGGGAAACCATTGAAATTAAATCCTTTCTCAACTGCCACTCTGAATAGTTCATTAATCTGGTGGAATACCCATGTAACTTCCAGTACGGTGGCCGAGCCACACAAGAACTACACCTACAGATGAAAAATCACAGATCCAATGTAAATATTCAAGCACAGCATATCAAGCCACTTCGCTCAAAAACATCAAAAGGACTTTGGTCACATCCACATAACGTCCACAGAACAAGTACCACTGTCCCCCACCAACAGGTTCCAAAGATTACACAAACTCAAATCATATTGGATTTACAAATTGGGCACCTTATCTCCCGCAGGTTTTTAATACATGGTGGAAACTTCTTTTTAGAAGAACATGTATTTTCATGATTTTTTATTTATATTTATTCAATTATACATATACACCTCTGTTTTTTAACATATCCCTTTTTACTTCTTTATACGTCTTGTTAGTGTCATTTTCATACTGATTTATTATACTACTATTGTTTCACTGTGCTAATTAAAATTTTTATTTTTTACCTTTACTTCTTTTACTCCTTTTTTGTTTTTTAACTTAACTCCTACCTCCACCACATATGTAGTGGAGTGTTTTGGCATGCGCCCACGCCACACACTAATACCCCAAAAACTATGTAAATGTAACTATTGGACAGAATATTGGAGGGTGCCAGTAAGAAGTACAAAATGTTAAATCGAATAAAAACCCCTAATATGATATGTAGATGTAAAACTAGAGGTTGGCTTTTAGGAGGAGGGCTGTACAAAATGCCAGAGCTGAAGTTTTCTGGCATTAAATATGTGACCGTAGAATAAGGCATTTGGAAACCAAAAGTTCAACACTTTTAGAAGGGACAAATATTACATAATGAATGTTTTTATTTCAGACAATAAAACAAAGCTGTTTGCTGCGGTTTGTTTATTTACATGTTATAATGCTCTACAATTTTTCAGCATGTAGTGAGGTTTTGTGAAGCTCTGACTGAATCAACAAACAGTCTATGCAGGGATGTTATGCTTTGCCAAATGAGCGCTACATTCTGTAGGGAATTTATATCAGAATATGCTTATTTTAGTGACGGCATCTCCTTGCATCCATGACACACAAAGAGATAGGATGTCATTGTATTTTACACAAATCAGCTACTTTAAGTAAATAAAGATATACAGAATTTACGAACAAATATGAGTGATTTTATGTGAATAAAGAAGGTGGACTCTTGTAAATCAGTAGTGACAGCCAAATGGGAAAATTGACATAGCACTGTAATCACTCCCAACATCCTCTAAAGTTATTGATCCAGAACCTCTATAATCCCCTTCACATAACACAAGCAATTTCATGTAATACCTGTAATAACAGTGCATTCAAACTCAAGTAGCCATCAGAAGCATTGTATCTAATGGTGAAGCAGGCCTCTGCTGAGTAAGTAACAACCACAGTACAAAAATGCCAATGGCTCTTTCCTTTTATAGGTAACACTATACAATAACAGCCGGGTTTAAAAGATAAACATTTCTCGCAGCCAAAGAAAATGAACAATTAATTGCATGCTTGCTAAAGTTGTTGTAAGCTGAGCCCAGGAATCAGGATTGAGAGTGCAAACTGGATTTGGGAAGTGATCCACTCTTGGTGCTGATATCTGATGTTAATTACAACATGAGGTGACAGCTGAGGAGTATTTAAGCATTGGGTCATTACACTCTGGTGTTGCTTCCATTAAAAAATTCCACCAATTTTACAGACTCCTTGCCTGGCTGATGGATCATTCCAACTCCTTATCAAAGCTTTGCCAGCTCCTCATTAATATATACAGCAGGATACACTGCTCTATATATCATTGTCTTCTTCTTGGGGAGGGCTAATCAGTCAGCCATTATCAGTCAGTCAGCAGAAGGCAGGCAATCAGACCTGACAGCAAAGAATCATGGGAGATCAGGGAAGGTTAAATGAGGCTGACAGTTGTGATAATGATGATTATACTATAAATTAAGATGTGATGATAAAGGAGAATAAAAGACACAATCTGAAGCAATATTTGGTTTAACATATCGCTCTTTTTTGTACTGCTAAACGGCTATAGCATTTATCACAACGAACAAGAATGGGCATTTAACTACCATGATAAAATAGGACACATCAGATTGAAAATCCTTACGAGTTGTGATTACTGTCAGGTACTATTTTACAGACAGACTGAAAAGCTACGCGGAAAACCTGGGTAACAAAAAAAAACATGCATTATTTTTCAGATTGAAAAGAAAATACATCTATTCAAGAAATGTCATTCATTTTTTTCTAGCAAAGAATTGTTGAAGGGTGTGCACTCCGTGCTCCAAAACTTTTAGCAAAGTCATAGACTAAGTGGAATTACTTTGAGATTTTTAATATCCTAAATAGAATCATCTGTGCCTATATCACCTGAAATGTGCATTTCTAGAACTGGATATTAAGTACTTTACCAAGTTCTCCAAAAAGTTTGTTTCTGTTACCTATATACAGTCCCTGAATGGAAATTCAATGGAAAGTTTTACTGGCATTTCATTGTAGATTTCCAATTGATTACCTCCTATTTTTCTTGCTGCTTCTTTTTCCATGCATCATACTAGGGCCATTGCTAAGCATTGCTTCAGTATCATACTTCCATTTACATGCTATTATACAGAACGTCATCTATAATAAAACTGTCTGGACTGTTTGACACAAGGAGGGACAAAAGTTCCTATGACAGTTACTGATAATGATTAGACATGCTGCTGACGAACTGTTGTAGTAAAGCAAATCGCAACTTTTCGGACTGTGTATGGTTTTAAAAGTAGGATTTAAAGGAAACCTACCACTTGAAGTGGCATGTTTCTGATGGAAATACCGGGCACCAGCTCAGGGTGAGCTGGTGCCGGAGCTTATTTTAGTTAGTGTTTTAAACCGCGGTATCGCGGTTTAAAACACTTTTTAAACTTTATAGCCGGCGCAGGCAGGTACGCGCTCGGCGCTTACCATGCGCGCGGCTCTCATTCACTTCCTATGTAGCCGCGCGCACGGTAAGCGCCGAGCGCGTACCTGCCTGCGCCGGCTATAAAGTTTAAAAAGTGTTTTAAACCGCGATACCGCGGTTTAAAACACTAACGAAAATAAGCTCCGGCACCAGCTCACTCTGAGCTGGTGCCACGGTATTTCCATCAGAAACCTGCCACTACAAGTGGTAGGTTTCCTTTAATAAAATATTCATATTGATATCTGATTTTAACCCCTTAACCACCTGGCCTTTTTTTGTTTTTTCATTTCCATTTTTCAATCCCCACCTTCAAAAATCTATAACTTTTTTTATTTGTAAACGTAAAGAGCTCTTTGAGAGCTTGTTTATTCCATAGCAAATTGCACTTCATAGTGACAGTATTTATTATGCCATGTATTTATAAATTCCAAATGCAGTGAAAATGGTGAAAAAACGCATTTGCGCCGTTTTCTTGTGGGCTTGGATTTTACGGCTTCCACTGTGCTCCCCAAATGACATGTCTACTTTATTTCTTGGGTCAGTGCGATCACGGGGATAACAAATCTGTATAGGTTTTATAAGGTTTTCATACATTTACAAAAATTAAATGTTGTCATATTCTGGTGCTAATAACTTTTTATACTTTGGGGTACGGAGCTGTGGTTGGTGTAATCTTTGTGACTTTTGTTGTAGTTTTCAATGCTACCATTTTTAGGACTGTATGACCTTTTGATCACTTTTCATTGAATATTTTATATTTTTCAAAATGGCAAGAAAGTGCCATTTTCAACTTAGGGCACTATTTTCCATTATGGGGTTAAACACAGTGAAAAATCTTTATTACTTTTTGATAGATCAGGAATTTTCAGAGGCCATGATACCTAATGTGTTAATGATTTTTACTGTTTATTTATATTTATATCAGTTCTAGGGGGTTGATTTCAATTGTTTTTTTTATTATAATTTTTTTACTTTAAAGTACCCCTAGGGTACTTTAACCCTAGGTTGTCTGATTCATCCTACCATATGCTGCTGTATATGGCCCCCAGTAATGTACCCACAGAGAGAGTGAGAGAGAGAGAAGAGAAGAGAAGAATACCTCTTAGCAGGGAAGGAGTTTGATAGAAAATCAGGTGGGTTATGTGAGGAAAAGATGTTTTCCTATTTCTTTAAAGAAACAATAGATATTTATCACATAATGAGGTATAATGGATTTCTGAATACTTCTGAGCCCAAAGTTTCTTCTGTAAAACTACAGTGAAACTACATTGAATTTTAATGGAATGAATAAAATTAATGGAATAAAAGTCTATGGCAGCGCTGCACAACCCGTGGCTTGCAGAGTTGCTGCTTGCAGGGATCAATGAGTGCTGTCATTAATGAGGGTAGCGCTCATTGGTGCAGGAGGCCAGGTAGCAGTGAGTATGTCAAGTATACACCGCTCCCAGATGTCTCCTGCTCTGCCCCGGCTTCTGACGCTGGCTGTTTATTGCCAGAGTCAAGACACTGGGCAATATGGAACCCAGAGCAAAAGAGAACTTGAGCAGTGAGTACATGTCATCTGTTCTGTACTCAAGACTTAGCTCTTCCCTGCTCTGGACACTGATCTACCCTGGTTCCTAACTCTGGCACCAGGGGCGTTGCTAGGGTGGTAAAAGATCTGCGGCACGGGCCCAAAGCACATGTAGCGCTCTTACAGTAATGCCCCCTCCTGTACATAACCCCCTCACTTGTCATTGTGCCAATAACAACTTTACTGAGGGTATAAACAGCTACAGAAACCACATGAGAAATCCATACTTGTTCCCTCCAGTGATGTGTCCTCCATCTTCTCCATTAGGCATCACCACATCTTATGTTCCTCATTTTCCCTACATCTTCCCTGACAGCGTTATCCTACTGCTGCCCCTTACAATCTCCCCCAAATACTGTAAGCCTGAGTTCACACATTTGTCTTGCACTTAAACAACACTAGGTGCTTGTTACCCATCACATGTGTTTCACTGGAAACACAAATGAGATCAAACCGAGGCCTGTCCTAGTGCCACGTGTGAACAGACCCCAAGAAATGTGCCCCACACCTCCCCCCAGTAATGTCCCCCACACAGCCTCCCAGTATTGTCCCCCACAGCTACCCTAGTAATGTTCCGCACAGCTAACCCAGTAATGTCCCCCATACAGCCATCCAGCAAGTAATGTGCCCCACAGCCCCCAGTAATGTCCCCACACAGCCTCCCAGTAATGCCCCCTATACAGCTTCCAGTAATGTGCCCCACACAGTTCCCCCCAGTAATGTGCCCTCACAGCCCCCCAGTAATGTCCCTACACAGCCCCCCAGTAATGTCCCTATACAGCCCCCCAGTAAGTAATGGGCCCACACATCACCCAGTAACGTTCCCCACAAAGCCCCCAGTAATGTCCTCCACACAGCCCACCAATAATGTACTCACACTGCCCCTTAGTAGTGCACCCACACCCCCCCAGTAATGTCCTCCAAACAGCCCGCAGTAAGTAATGTGCCTACACAGCCGCTCAGTAATGTCCCCCACACAGCCCCCAGTAATGTCCTCCACACAATCCCCCAGTAATGTGCCCATACCCTCAGTAATGTCCTCCATACAGCCCCCAGTAATGTCCTCCATACACCCCTCAGTAAGTAATGTGCCCGCACAGCCCCCAGTAATGTACCCACATAGCCCCCAGTAATGTCCTCCACACAGCCCCCAGTAATGTCCCCCACACAGCCCCCTAGTAAGTAATATGCCCACACAGCCCCCCAGTAAGTAATGTACCCAAACAGCCCCCTGTAATGTCCCCCACACAGCCCCCAGTAATGTCCCCCACACAGCCCCCCATTTTCTCCCCCTTCCCTAGTCCCTATTATGTCTCCCCTCTTTGTCTCACTGGTGCAGCTCTGTGCACTGCTTTCCCCAAAGGATCATTTGATCATGACATCATCACAGGTGCTTCAGCCTCCGGAAGTATTATTCTCCCGGAGGCTGCAGCTCCTACTGGGGAAAGCAGTGAGTGCACACATTCTCATCACAATCTGTGTCCTGAGGATCGTGATGAGAGAGGGGAGGATGCTCGGGCAGCGGGAAAATGTCCTGCTTACCTGGGGAGATCCAGTGCTCTGGCCAAAAGATCCGGGGCATAAGCCCCGGATCTTTTAACCTAGCGACGCCTCTGACCTGCACATACAACCAGTGCCAGAGCCCTGAGCAGAGCAGCAGGAAGGAGAAGAGGAGCCTAGAGATGTGATGATCATTTTTTTCTATTGTTTGTCTTGATCTGGGGATTAAAAGTTTGTTCTGGGCGTCTCCACTAATATTTGTCTGCTCCTGGGGACACCAGTATTGGTGTCTGCTCTGGGGTCTCTAGTATTATACATCTATTCTGAGGGTCTCCAGTATTATAGGTCTGCTTCAGGGGTTTCAAGTATTATAAGCCTTCTCTAAGGGTCTATACTAGTAATTGTCTGCTCTGGGGGGCCAACTATTAAAGGTCTGCTCTGCAAGTCAACAGTATAAGTGTCTGCGCTGGGGTCTCCAGTATTATACCTATGCTTAGAGGCTCTCCATTATTATAGATCTGCTCTGGGGAGTCTCCTGTATTATAGGTCAGCTCTGGGGGGATCTATTATCGTCTAGTTTGTGCACTGTATTTGTAGTTTGTTCTGGTGTCTATTAGTTATAGTACAAATGCAGCATCTGTTTCTGTGGGTGACATTTGTACAGTGGAAATGGGCGCATTTAGAGTTCTCCTTACTTCAAGTTAAGTGGTATGACAATGCAGCCCACAGATCACTAGAGGGTGTGCATGTCTGGTCTATGGAATAGCCAGAAACAGCAGAGAACAGTCCTAAACTATTTACATGGTTTGATGATTTCATATAAAAACCAAACTAATACAAATTCATGCCAAATATACCTTATTGATCTTATAAATATAAAAACAGGACTGACACAGGAAAATCATAATATACTCCCACAAATGACTAATGTGGTAGGTGTTAGATATCTCTAAACTGTAAGTATACCTGGGGTCCTCAATGAGTACAAAAATGGTGCACAATATTGAGTAGTTCATTAGTACAATTGTCATGAGGATACACAGGAGACAGAAAACATATACAGGTGGTCCCCTACTTAAGGACACCCGACTTACAGACAACCCCTATTACAGACGGACCCCTCTGTTCACTGTGACTCCTGGTGAAGCTCTCTGGATGCTTTACTTTAGTCCCAAACTGCAATAATCAGCTGTAAAGTGTCTGCAATGAAGCTTTATTGATAATCCTTGGCCCCATTACAGCAAAAAATTTTGAAACTCAGATTGTCACTGGGGCAAAAATATTTCTTGTCTGGATCTACAACTATAAAATATACAGTTTCGACTTACATACAAATTCAACTTAAGAACAAACCTATGGACCCTATCTTGTATGTAACCCGGAGACTGTCTCTAATAGCAAGGTGCAAGTTACATCGCAGTAATCACTATCAGGATCAGTGGATCCTATGGACCAGCTCGGGAGGTGGCAGTAGCCGACACCAAAGCAAAGCTGTGTGTTCTGCTCCTGAGCCCTGAATACTGAGTCCTGTGTTCCTGCATTCCTGTGTGTTCCTGCTCCTGAGTCCTGCGTTCCTGTTTTCCTGCGTTCCTGTGTGTTCCTGCTCCTGAGTTCTGTGTTCCTGCATTCCTGTGTGGTCCTGCTCCTGAGTCCTGCGTTCCTGTGTTCCTGCGTTCCTGTGTGTTCTGCTCCTGAGTCCTGAATACTGAGTCCTGTGTTCCTGCATTCCTGTGTGTTCCTGCTCCTAAATCCTGCGTTCCTGTGACCCTGTGTTCCTGCGTCCCGTGTGCCTGTGTTCCCATCTGCCTGACCTCCTGTTGCAGGACTCAGGAGCAGGAACGCACAGGAATGCAGGAAATCCTCAGGAAAGTCGCAGGGAAGCTTTCTCAATGGTGCTGGGACAAAAAGATCCGGCGAGGCAGTAAGGGAGGTGCCGGATTATAAGGTGGAGGTGTTCAACCAGCACAGCAATCAGCGGTTCGCTGGTCCTTTAAATTTTCAACAGCCAGCTCGTACACGCTCTAGGAGGCAGTCGATTGGAGAACAGGAGCCGGGACAGGTGAGTCTGGGGGTTCGGGGGCATTTCCAGTCACTGTTGGTTAGGAAATCGACTGCTAGTCTGGATGCTGGTTCTATTCTTAACAAACATCTGCTTTTTGATCATAAGACTTGAGTTTCGCTGACAGTTGCATGTCTGGTTAAAACTGGTTTAAGGGAAAAGCTCTGTATTTCATAACAGACAGAGTACAAAAATGTAGGGCAAAGGGCACATGTATACTATCATAAAATATATAATTATTATGGACACATAATCATTACTTTGATCCTCACAATTCCCCCCTAAATACTGAGCTTTTCCCTACACTTCGCTAGAGTTCATCTTTCCTGTAGGCTGTCCATGTGATGGGAGAGGGGAGTGGATTGCTTCACTGAGTCGTCAACCCCACGTGCCCTTGCGGCGCTCAGGTTAACTTCCCAGCACTAACCTGACTAACACATGGTGTCCTTTTTCCTTTCCTTACACCAAAGCTTCCATTATTGGGGAAGGGGTCTGAGTATTCTGAGATCATAATAGTAGGCAAGTCATCTGTCGGGGAAGAATCCGGATGCCACTGGAACATGAGGCAGGTCAGACAGGGCTGGGATATCAGGCAAGTCAGGCAGATTTCTATTCCTCATTGACATATAGCATAAGGATTGTCTTCCATCCTCCTGCCCAGAAGGTGTCTACCCCTGAATTTTCTTTCATCTCTGCTGCTAAGGCCGTGATCTTCTTTATTGCTATCATTGTTTTGCCATCCACACCTGAATTCTGAGGGATGTAAGTGCAACAGTCTTCTCCTATCATCCCACACACTCCGCCCTTTTCTGCAAGTATCATATCCAGGGTCATTCTATTTTGTAGGGTCATCAAAGAGGCGTGAATAGAATACTGCCATGCTATTGGCCATAATGAATTTACCAGCAAATTTCTCAGAAAAGGCTAATAGACCTTGTTCACAGACATGTTTATCTACAGAATGTCTCCAGAAGCTTCTTCATAACCAAAACAAATAACAGAGGCCGAAGGACAGTAAAAATGCCAAGGATAATGTGAAAGGCAAACAACAGTTTAAATAAGAAAAATAGCTGAATTAAAACATTTAACTCTATAGCTGCTGAGTGGGCAACATACACCCCCACCCCCACCCCCCAGGGCGGAACTGTAATGGCCTTTTAGTTCTCTTGCTCAAGATGGCCGCCATAGAGGAATATATCACCAACAATTCCCCCCTTTTGAGCTTTGCTGGCCTGTAATTCCATCCTGAGCAACCTCCTCAAACTCCAGGTACCCACAGGTAGGCTAAGCCCCTACCTGCTGGACTTGTTAACTCTTCACCTGATCCCCTGGAGGCCAGTCACTCAGGGGTTACAGGCCTGCACACTCAAATCACATCACTGAGTTCCCATAGTTCATAGGTTTGTAAACAGGCTGGTTCTCCAACAGGCAGCATCATCCTCCACTCCGGATACTCCTGTCATGGTTCTTACCTGGACGGCCATCTGGGACATGGTGGACTTGATGAGGGGGACCACACAACACGCAATAAGTGACAAGAGCAAAATCACAATCCCCAATATCACCCCCACTTAAAGGAAACCCTTCCAATCCCCCAACCACAAAGTGAAGGGCAAAGTGTCCACCCCAGAGTTTCTCTTTGGTTCCCTAGACAGTCCTTCAATCTTTTTACGTTTATGGCTAATAGATCCATAGGGGGCGATGTAATCTGGGATGTACATGCAATAAGCCCCTCCCACCATCTTACAGGCTCAAGTCCAAAGCCATGCGGTTCTGGAAAGCATCTCGGATATAATTCACAAATCTCTGTTGATTACAATAAAAACAGTTATAACCCAACCAACTTCTCTGCTCATAGCTATCTGGGGAATAATGAACTCTAGTCCTGCCCATATCTGATTGTGGGCCTTGTACTCATCTGGGACCCCCCTTGGTGACCCACTGTATCTATATAAACGTTGTCATCTAGGTGCTTCTCTCTTCCAGAATCCTTTGGGATTCTCTACCTTTTCTTTAAGTGTCTGATCAAACTTATCCCTGGGGATCACGAGGAAGGAATGTGCAAATTTTATCACCGTACACTCACCTTTCCAGCCTCTAGCCTGACCTGACTCTCCTATCCCCACAAATCCAGTACACATCAGACACTGCTAATACAGGGTTACCTGTGCTGTCAATGTCAAAGAAGGTCATTGCCTGCACCAACTGTAGGTAAAGTCTCCTACCCTGGTGGCATCCTGGTCAACCCTATAGTTATAGTGATAGTCATGGTTGGGGTGTCCCTGAGCATACAGTCAGTCCTATAGATACAGTGATAGTCATGGTTGGGGTGTCCCTGAGCATACAGTCGGTCTTATAGATACGGTGATAGTCATGGTTTGGGTGTCCCTGAACATACAGTCAGTTAGAAGAGACCAGCTAGCAAGTAGAATAAGTAAGTTTGCAATAGAAAGGGTGGAAGCGTGCTGACTTCCCTCTAGCTTCACAGATATGGCACTGGTCAGCAGGATTTGGAAAGGACCGTCCTAGCGAGGCTCCAGACTCTCTTTCTGGTCTCTTTATCACCACGTAGTCTCCAAGCTTCAGGTTATGCATCCTGAGGTCTCTTTCTGGATCTGAAAAAGGAATCAGAAACACTTTTGCTGACCTTTTCCAAGGCCTGGCTAAACTGTGTGGCATGTTCCACCTGGTTTCCTGCCATCAGCTATAGGGTCTGTGGGAAGTAGGGGCCTAGTCTGGGTGCACAGCCAAAAAGTACTTCAGAGGGGGACAATCCCATCTTTCTGTTCGCCTGTTCTACACCCAGGAGGGACAAGGTTTCAGGTCTTTACCTGTCCATTGAAGTGGGTTGTGTAACCGGACTCTATGGTCTCTGGAAGTCCAAACCTGCAGAAAAATCTCACTCACCACCTTCTTGGCTGCAGCTCTGGCAGTAGCCTTGGTCATGGGAAAAGCTTCTGGCCACCATGGAAAGAGATCAATGCACACAGGCACTTTTTCCTACGTACCACTTTTTGGTAGCTGGATAGAATCCATCTGCAGTCTTTGGAAGGGATACAGCGGCTTGGGTGTCACCTTCTGTGGGGTCTTTACCACCTTACCCAGGTTGTGGCGACACAGACTATACAGGCTTTCACTAGTCTAGTGACAGGGGTACTAATGCCTGGGACCACCAGCAGTTTATGAGCACTAGCATGGCCATTTTGGATATGTGTGTCCGTGGGCTACTTGATTTACTGTCAGGTGCAGGGCTCTGGGCAGGCACACCCTCTCTCCCAGCATCCAGGTCCCATCGGCATCTGGGCTCCAGCTTTCCTCCACACCTCCTTCACTTCTGATGACACTTGGGCCACCAGGGACTGGAACACCCGTGGATCAAACTTTTAGCTCAGAACTCACCGCTGAGACTTCAGGACAGTCTCTGGGTTCCATCTGTGCAGCTGCCTTTGCCATCCCGTCAGCCACATACTTGCCCTTGGCTTGTGGAGTTACCAAATTGTGTGTGCTTTTAATTTTACTATCCCCACCTCTTGTGGAAGTAAGAGAGCATCCATGAGCTCTTTAACCAGCATGCCATGCTTAGAGGGGGTCCCTGCAGAGGTGAGGAAATCTCTAGCCTTCCATATGGGTTCATAGTCGTGTCTAGACCCCAGACCTATACCTTGAGTATAGATGTTTGCCCTTTTACCTTCCACCACCTGTAGCACTTCATGACCACTGTATATTCAGCATAGAACCGTCTGTCTTCTCCTGCAGACCTGGAGCCATCTATGAGAAAAAAACTCAACATCTGGGTTAAACACCCCCCCCCCCCTCTCTGAATCCTGGAAGACTGGTGACAGAACGGCAGGATTCAGAGCTGTGCACCTTGTCAGTGGGACACTCTGGGAGTGCACACTGGAGTCTGAGCTGTCTGGCATTTGCTCAGATGCTTGGGCTGTACTTGGGTGAGGACACTGTGAAAGGTATGTGGGGTTTGCACAGTAACTGAGTGATCTAGGATCTGGAATCAACTCACTGGCCTTGCTGAGCAGATTGCTGGCTGTACCTACTGACACATGAGGGGCTCCCCTCACAACTGAGTCTAACCGGGCCTAATAGTGGACCACTGGGGAGGCCACCACGTTACTGGGCTAAGACACCTGTGGCCTAGATACTCGGTGCAAAAATAAAATAAAAGGTTTGGTTCAGTGGGGTGTGCCTAGGGCCAGGGCAGACAGGATTTGCCAGCTTAAGGCTATGGAATGCATCAATTTCTAGGGGCTAGGGGCAAACGGGGAAGAGGCAATGCAGTCATCAAGAGGCAACATCAGGCTGGAGGCAGCAGACCTTATCCGAGGCCTGTAGGAGCTGGTCAGTCCTAGAAACATGTGAAGAGGTTTAGGGCCTCAGGGCAGGGGCATATTCTGGACTGCCAGCTTTCTTTACTCTGTCAGGTATCTGCCTGTGGCTGAGAAGCAGTGGCCTAGGAAGACCACATTCTCCTGGCAATACTGGAGTTTGTCTCTGGAGACTTTGCAACCCTTCTGGAACAGAAAACACATAAGGTCAATAAATGCATCCTGACAAACAAAAACAGTAGGTTCTCCGTATACTGAAAAGGAGAATATCCAGTAAGGGGCTAGTCTGGCAGTCTACTCACTGTAGGGCCGTGGGGTATTGGCTGGGTGAGTTTTACATCTGCATCAGGTATACTGGAATACTGAACTGGTAAAGGCAAATAGGTACTGGCAATCTTCATGCAGGGGCACAGAAAGGAAAACATTTGCCAAATCAATAACAGTGAATAATTTGTCACTCACGGGGACTGCTGCCAGTGTGGGACACTCATTGGCAGCTTGGAGATCATGAACCATCCTACATGTATCCGGCTGTTCTTTCTGGGTCTTTTTCTTGACTGTGAATGGGTTAAAATCATCACTGGGCTAGCAGGGGAGGGTTTGACATTGATAGAAGCTGTCCGGGGGGGAACTTGCTGACGTCCTCGTTAGTTACCGCCCCCCTATTAGAACATGGTCACTCACTTTAGTCACCTCAGTAATGTCTCCTCCCAGCAAGTGGAAGCACGCCCCCTTGAGCTGGGCTCGTTAGGGATCGAAACTTTTGTCAGTCTTACTTTGGCATGTTCTGTGAAACTACCAACCCTTATCTCTGTTTCCCTCTGGCTTTGAGTCACAGTCTTATCAGTCCCTGTGAATGCAAGTCTGGTAGAGATGTCTCTAGTCCATTAACACCTTGGGTAACAACCCATTACAAAACAGATGTACACTACACTCTCAGGTCACCTCCATTACCGTTTGCGTCTCCGCTTTATCTCATGCAGAAATATAGGATTCTCTTAACCATCTATAAACTTCTGGCCAGACTCCAATGTCTCAACAGGTACACTTAAGTTTTTTTTTTTTTTTTTGCTCTGTAATACAGTTGGGGGAGCTCGATCTTGCTTAGTCTGTTCGTGCGGTACACAGGAGGACATCACATCATACTGTATTCTTGTATCACAAGCAAGTCCCCTCTGTCCCCCCCCTTTTTGTAAACTTGCACTTGCAAAGTCAATGGGGCACATTTACTTACCCGGTCCAGTCGCGATCCAGCGGCGCGTTCTCTGCTCTGGATTCGGGTCCGGCCGGGATTTATGAATGTAGTTCTTCCGCCGTCCACCAGGTGGCGCTGCTGCGCTGAAAGTCATCTCATCGCGCCGGAATGCACCACCTCGGACCAGGTGAAAGTAAGCGCTCCCCAAGCGACACTTTTTCGGATTTTAAATGCAGCGGTTTTTCCGAATACGTCGGGTTTTCGTTCGGCCACGCCCCCCGATTTCCGTCGCACGCATGCCGGCGCCGATGCGCCACAATCCGATCGCGTGCGCCACAATCCCGGGGCAATTCAGGTACAATCGGCGCAAATCGGAAATATTCGGGTAACACGTCGGGAAAACACGAATCGGGCCCTTAGTAAATGACCCCCAATGTCTGTTCTCTGCTAAGCACAGCACAGATCGCTTCAAGGCCAGTTCTCAGACACAGATTACAAGAAATTTAGCCCTCAAGGAATAAAATCTTTTTTTCTCAAATTCTCTACACACCAAAATCTTTGAAATGTCCCTTATCGCCTGTCTCTTTCTCAATGGGCACTCTGAAGGATTCCTGTCACTCTGTCCTGGTGTCCGTCTGTCAAAGTCAGAGGCTCTAAGTGTCTGTTTGCAAATCTGATCAAGTTTTTTTTTTCTCACTTGTACAATCATCAGATCATCTGACACATCCCAAAACTCTCAAACCTTCACTACTACTTTTCTTTTTAGCACAATGCTACCAGCCCTTCTGTTCCATTATATCAACTTGCACTTTTCCATCAGTCCTACTTTAACTCAACAACCTTCTGTCTACTTACATCTTTACACTCTACAGGTCCACCCTTACGGACCGTGTTGACCGCCGTTATAGGGCGGTGGCTGGGCACATGGCGCTGTCGCCATTTTGGTTCCGCATTTCACATCTCTATCAGAAAGCTTCACATATCCATACAGTACTTCCGCTTTTTCTGAACCACCTGTTCCTCCCCGCACTTCTAACCATTCTTCATCCTGCAATGCCCTGGCTTCACTGTAATGAGCTTGGGCTGCTTCCAATATGCCCTTATCTTCTAATGGGCCTCTGGTTGCTGTTAGAATCTGCTTCCACACTGAAGGCTGCAGCCTTCCCTTTGGGGGCATATCAACATGCATATAACCTTCCACAATTAGTAACATACTTCCTTCCTTCCCTTTTTTCGACAAGTCTGACTGCGGTCTCTGCCCCCTCTGGGAGTGTGTGAGCTTTCTTAAATACACCCAACATCATGTTCCATTCGAGATACACGTTGGTGTAGCTACTCACTCGACGCAGGGGTCCCGGCTCACCGTTGTGTGTCAGTAAAATAACAAAATCCCTACACTAAAAGAACCTTAAACCCTGATCACACACCCGTTAGGGCTCCTCCTGCCATAAGCCGTACTTCCCTCGGTATCTCGGCCAGCACGGTCTCCTAGTGAGCCAATGCTATTTCCCGGTCTCTAACCTAGACCACCTTAATTCTCTCCCCTTCTCCTACATAAAACAATAAAAATTCCCGGACATGTATTTTGTAACTAATACCCAATGTCCCCGGAACAGAGGATGCCAATCTGTATTATTCTAAGTCTGCAAACTTTCTCCCGAACTTCTATAGGAGGGGGCAGAGAATCTATACGTCACTGTGAAACTTCTACTTTCACTTTCTCCCGAGAGGTCTGACTCAGTGTCTGAGAGAATGGTGACTTGCAGTCACACACAGTAAGGAAGTGTCACTATAAATAGATCAGTTCCAAGCTCAGCTCAGTGATCACCATAAAGAAAATGAGTCTAACCACTCAGACAATTAGCTCTTAGACCCAAAGAGTATCAGAGGCTACTAACTTATTCCACACCAATGGTCACAGGGAAGTCCAACACATATATAATATGCATTAACTTACCGTGACTCAGTGAGGCCGCAGTCCTCTATTGGTGTGGACAAGCGTTCGTCCCCCGTCCTCTGGCTCGGGTCCTCGGGTGAACGGTATCAGCTGAGGTGAGTCCCTGTTTGGGCGCCACTTGATAAGGTAGCGAAAACTGCCAATACTCTCTTCTCTCAGACCCTCCAAATTATTTGAGCATGCGTGCACTTTAGTAAGAAAAGACAGACTCAGGTTCTGTTTTAGTCTTAGCTCATGCTCTTAACTTGCCATGCAGGAAAGAGAACTGAACTGACCTTTATTTCCTGATACATAACTTTTCATATTCATACAAAGAGGCGTGGTTACATACATTAAAATCATTATAATTGGTTATAGCTAAGCATATATGTCTGGCCTCCGACCCCCGCTGATTGGTCCTCAAAACTAGTCCTTGGTTGCTATGCCAGGGGAATTTCCAGTCACCGTTGGTTAGGAAATCGACCGCTAGTCTGGATGCTGGTGCTATTCTTAACAAACATCTGCTTTTTGATCATAAGACTTGAGTTTCGCTGACAGTTGCATGTCTGGTTAAAACTGATGTAAGGGAAAAGCTCTGTATTTCATAACAGACAGAGTACAAAAATGTAGGGCAAAGGGCACATGTATACTATCATAAAAGATATAATTATTATGGACACATAATCATTACTTTGACCCTCACAATCTGTGTCCTTAAAGTGTTAATGGAACATTCTCAGATTGGGTTAAAGTTACCAGTGGGGTGCCGCAGAAGACAGTGTTGGGCCCCATTAATTTGCATATCTTTATTAATTACCTCATACATGGTTTACACAGTGGATCTCCGATTCTTTTGGAGGATACTAAGCTCTGTAAAGATAAGATAAAGATAAGGTTAGGAAGTGTTATAGGATTAGGGAAAGATGGGTTAGG
Organism: Engystomops pustulosus; assembly: GCF_040894005.1. Taxonomy (NCBI): domain Eukaryota; kingdom Metazoa; phylum Chordata; class Amphibia; order Anura; family Leptodactylidae; genus Engystomops; species Engystomops pustulosus. Next base: position 96,023,609 of record NC_092412.1, read on the forward strand.
GCTTAGAAGTAGTATAAACCTACCATCGGATCTACTTGGCACACAGTTAAGGAATTCATCCTGTGGTAAGACTTGTCGGCATTGATGTCTAAGGTGGGTCTAGCAACTCAAATTACATAATTTTTCATGAGTTCAAAATGACTGGAGATCAGTGGTTTGACGCATGCTTCAATTCCATAATGTCCAAATATGCTAAAAATAATGTGTAGAATAAATGTTTGCTACATTAATATTGTACTTAAATTTTGTTTTTCTTTAATTAATTTTTAGCATAACATATGGAACCAGGCATAGTCATGTAGATATATTTTTATAATCTTTTTTTGGTTCAGTAAATCCACCCATCTTTTATGAACCTAGTATATTAAAGACATCTGCCTTATTCAGTTTTTCATTTTAGAATTCTTTTTCTGAATCGCTAAAATGCCCTGAGTCTCCAAATTCAGATCATAGACATAATACACTGATGGCTTACACCTTTCAGATGCACAATAATAAAGGAGACTGATAGAGTAAAGTCAAGTAATGCTTCACACTGCATTCACCGAGCAATTCATTATATTATAAAAAAAATATATCTGTGGGGAAAATCATTGTGTTTTGGTCAATGCCGCATCCTCTGAGAATTCATTGAATGGGAGTTGTGAAACTTCTTTTCCAAGTTCCCGCTCTCACAAAAAAACTTGAAAACAAGAGCTCCTGTTAGACAGAGTGCTGAATAGCCCGCTCATTAGCCCATTATTAGGCATGCAATAAGACGTGAAGTTTAGCCTTTGGAATAAAATTCCTAATTTGGGTGACTGAAGCTACAGGCAGGAAAAATATCTTTTTCCTTAGCCCATTTTATTCACTGTGTTTTGTTCACTTGAGCCTAGTACTGTGTTAGACTTTGAATAATCACAGTGGTGCAGGTAGCTCCAACAGAGTGAATGAGAGGCTTTTTTCAAGGGCTCTGCTCCCTGCAGAAATGATTTGTACCTCTGACTGATTGTCACTAACAGAAAATGAGAAATAGGAACATTCAATGCAAAGTAATGTGTTCTGTACAATTACTGGATTAATAATTTTATTCCATTACTGTGCAGGGAGAGAGGACATCAGGTTGAAGATCTGCAATTCTAGTATATTTCTAAGCGTCCTGTTAAGAGAGCGAGCAAGGGTCAGGAAACTTAATTATGCCATAACTAGATAGAAATTGCCAAGTGATAAAAAGAAACATCCAGCCAGATTCAGCAGGAAATTACAGCTTTAATAATATAGCATAATGCCTACTTCTATACAATTATTGGAGAGACCCTGAATGATTTTAAATAACGGGCTTAGGTTTCTAGTAAGGAAAAGGAGAGAAAAGATACAAAATGACATTTTGCATTTTTGCGGTAAATATTTTTCTACCTGCTCAAAATAAATAACACCATTAAAATCATCAGAAATCACATATGTTCTGAAAGAAAGATAATATAACTGTGTTAACAATATGATCCTGAAAGTGAAAGGGTAGGTGGGGACTACTCTTGGGCTCATTTACATATGCCAAAGTTAACTACATAATCATACTGTGTATCTTCCAAGGATGTCTTTTGTTTAAATAAAAAGCACAACAGCATGTCAAAGCGAGCTGCCGTGAAACAAGTAAGGGAATTGGAGCTTATTGTATATCAATGCTCCTAATTTGCAGGTCGGGACTGTTTCTGTGCAACTTAACATTTCATGTATGAAACAAATTTATACATAGCACTGAATGAAGCTGCCAGTTTATGTATTTTTAAACGCGAAAAGTTGGACCTGGTTAAATGCTGTCAAAGTATTCTTTATTAACCCCTCAAAAATAGTTAGCTGCAGGATTAAGAAAGGGCAAAAAGTTCAACTCCCCCCCCTTTAGTGGATCCAGAATAAAACTATACTCTTGGCTTTAGTTGTGTTTCACCCCTTAAGGACTGATCCACTAAAGGGCTTCAGGTGCATTGTTCTTGAAATTAGTTTAAAAAAATTGCATCGTATCTATTGTAACATTTTTGCTAAAAAATTTTAAAAGTTGTCCATTTTCAAATGTCTGCTTTATGCTGGCATGTTTTTTTCAATGCATCCTCCCATTTTTCAAAGATGTTATAGGGCTTAGAATTTTGGGTGCAATTTTTCACCAAAATCACCAAAATCACTTGTTTTGCAGAATATAGAACTCATTTGTTAAGAAATTTGCTTACCCATGTTCTAAGAAGTATTACAATGTTATTGTTGTAGGGTTGTTTTTTGTGGGACAAGCTACGCTTTTTATTGGTATCATGTCAGGGTAAATGTTACTTTTGTTTCACCTTTTTCCTGTTTTTATGAGGTTGGATGTAAAAATATTGTACCGTATATACTTAAGTAAAAGCTGACCCGAATATAAGCTGAGGTACCTAATTTTACCGCCAAAAACTGGGAAAACCTATTGACTTGAGTATAAGCCAAGGGTGGGAAATGCATTGGTCACAGTCTCCCAGTATATTGCCAGCCAGCCCCCTGTAATATATAGCCAGCCCGTAGTATAATATATATAATATAGCCAGCCAGCTCCCTGTAGCAGACAGCAAGCCCCCAGTTTGGCCAGCATATAAAAAAATAAACTTACATACTTACCTTCCGGTGGTCCCCGATGCTCGGAACAGCTCCCCTATGCTCCCGTCCCCGCAGCTCCTCTTCTTTCTTGTCTCTGCTGTAACAGCAGGCAGAGCCGCAGCCATGTGCTCTGCCGGCCGGCGCACACTATGAAGTAATCTGCATTATAGTGTGCGCCGGCCGGCAGAGTGCATGGACGTGTCTCTGTTGGCTGTTACAGCAGAGAGAAGAAAGAAGAGGAGCCGCAGGGAGCTGCACAAAATCTCACCCATAAAAGTCAAAGGCCCTGCACATGTAATAGATCAAAACTGTTACTTTTGTCCTAGAAACCTGCAGCAATAATTGATATGCTGTGGATTCCAAACCTGCTGTTTAAATCATATTACAATGTGCTTTTCATGCCAGTAAGTGGACAAGATAAACGTAAATCCCATCGACTATGCTGTAATTTTAAATTGAAGCAGGTGATTCCACTGTGACTAACTAACAAAAATTATGTTCTGTGTGTCTAACTTTAGTCAATATAGTTTGAATACACGCCTTATTAGTCTTAGTTTTGGTGCTATTCTTAATAATTTAATTCAAACCTTTTTTTAAGTAATGTAGTATTAAAACTCTTATGATGTTTTTTTGTGAAATAATGAATATTTTCCTATGGCACCATTTTGGAGTTAATTTTTTTTTAGGAAAAATTGGAGCGGAAAGCAATTCTACCAACAGTTACGTCTGAAATATGACTGTTTATAATGTATTTACAGATTTCCATGAAAAAAGATGGAAGTAGTAGTTCATTTTTCAGTACAGTTTAGGGGGCATTCACATGACCAAAATGGGGACTGATATGTGGTCACACCATTTGCCTATGGCGCCCGGTCACTGTGGTGAGCACACGTTGCCATGCATGATATAGGACACATCCTATATTTCGCTGTGCTACAGTGCCGGCCCTGCACTTCTCTATGAAGAGGGGTGGGGTTAGTAGCTCTTATCCCTCCTCCTCTCCAGTGCACTGGACATGCGGGCACATGTTTGTGTGAATGTACCCCCATTTTGTTTGTGTTGACACTAGGGAAAATGACTTATTTAATTTCATTTATGTGTATATTTTAATAAAGTTTTATTTATTACAGATAGGATACACTGTATTATCTAATTATTATAGTGTATTATGCCTGGCACAGTGATACTTACATAACAGGATAGGTGGGTTTGAGATGAGGCATGTGGTAAGTGGTTTAGTTCAGCCTTTGCAGGGACACATATCATCATTAAACCCACACAATAAAGTTTTATTCTATTCTATCAGCTCATTTTTATGGCATAATTTTTTATGTCAATGAAGGTACTATTAATTTTATGAATATCTTTTAAATACATAAATACTTTTCATATACATACATAATTAGTACAATTCAAATATATACATTCATAATGTTAAAAGGGTCAACAAGGATTTTAAAAACTCTTTATATGTCTTGGGGGGAGGGGGCTATAAAGCAATAAACACCGTATACTAACCTCCTCGATGCTCCCTGTCTCAACCAGTATCTTTTTAGAGGGGTTGGCACTTCCTTTCCAACTACTTCTGTGTGCTTACAAACTGAAACTCAAGTAAACAAAACTGTCTGGAGAGAACCACGTGAGACCACGTGGAGCACCAGAGGAGGTGAGTATATGGTGATTATTGTTTCCTAGACCCCTTAGTAATTCTGGTGAAGTGCTGTTGCTCCAGAATAAAAATCTATACCAGGTCCGCCCTTTATACTCCACCATATTTTGGCGCAGGTGATTTTGGCCGGCCGTGGCCTGTCTTGCTCGCCACCTTCATTTAAAAGTAGCGCAACATAGTGTAAAATAGCCAATTAATCGTAAATTTCACAGCGTGTGCCAGGAATTACAACTTTTTCATCATTTAGATGCCAAAAACTTTATAAATTAGCCCCAGTGTTTCATTAAACAGCTTGGGGGAAACATAGGTCTCCAAAATACTAGTAAACCAGTAAACCTTATATGTGCAGGAAATGTGAAACAGTTCTATCAGCAGAATGTCTACTCTGTTGTACATCTTAAGAAACTATTGTGATTTGGATTTTAAAAAGTATATACAGTTTAAATTTCATTATATTCTAAATATTTTTATTATTTTATAATAAAAAAAACTTACATAAAGCAATGTTGCCTGAAAAGGTAATATAATATTAGCAATAACATTATATGTATTTTACGGGCAACTTGCATCCAGTGAGTTTACTTCACTTCAGTAATAACCAACTGTAAAAATAAAAAGTAATTTCCAGTCATTTTTGCACAAGCCCCAGAGAGTCAGATGCTCATTTTGTATTCTGTTGAAGCAGATTAATCAACCTGACTATGTTACCCAGGGCTAGCCATTCCGCCTGGAAATATGCATATCTGCATATTACTCCTCTTCCCTGAATTTAATTTCCTACTGCAGCTGATATTAATCACCCTGCTTAAACAGAGGGGATTTGGGGGTATAACAAAATATGTCTTTTTATTTCTGGCTTTCACTTTTTCTTATTCGATTTACATTGTTATTTATTTACTCATTTATTGATTTGTCTATACATACATTAAAAATGTACAAAGGAGCCTAGCTTCTTGTGAAAGGTATATTTCTAACACAAGTGATATTAGTTTGAATACTACAATAGCTCATGGGATTTTTGCAATCACTTCTATATTATTAGTATTTGGCTCTTTTAAACAGTGTGACAATCATACACAGCCATAGCCCCACATACCCAAGGTGCCAAATGTCAGTACAATTTTGTACTGAAGCACACTTTTGTACTGTCAAATATCTCTTAGCCATTGGGTACTCTGAATGTGCAGAACTAGGCTTGGTGTGTAGCACAGTATGGCCTTATTACTTCTAACTCGCACATCTGCTTGGTTTATAGCATGAAGTTTCACTGAATTGACACTTTTTCCAGCATTTCAAACATTTTAATCAAAAATAAACATAAGAGGATCCAAACTTCCAGTTCCGGGGGGTTTTGGGTGCATCCCGTTCAACCCGGACATATTACCTTATTGACTGTCAAACAGTCAATCCAACATATTAATGCCCATAGTAACTAGCCATGGTTTTGATTAGCCAGGGGTGTTCTCTTGGCCAATCACAACCATGGCTAGTAGATAAGGGCGTTCATTTGCTGGATTGTCTGTTTGAAAGTCAATCTGGCAATGTGGCCAGATCATGCGGGTCATACCCAACCCTGAACCCAAATGGGAAGTTTGGATCCATTCATCTCTAATCAAAAGTGATCAAAATGTTGTAGAGCCCCTTAAATGGTCTCTAGGAAAACATCAGCAAAAAACACACCTCCATACAGCTCCATACACGTAAGTAAGAAAGAGTTATGGCCTTCAGAATAAGGCAATATAAAGAATTTTTTTTGTATGTAAGATTGTAATATTTTAAAATCTTTTATAACATAATAAAACCTATATACATTTAGTATCCCATGATTATACTGACCCAAACAGTAAGTAGGACATTTCATTTGGGCTGTATAATGTAAGCCTTACAAAGCCTGTAAAAAATGGCACATGTGTTATTTTATCAATATCACTGGAATTATTAATTTTTCTTCTCAGCATGTTGCATGGAAGCAAAACAATGCACCAAGAACTCCAAATTGTTCTGCAAAATAGTCCTCAAACATCTTTCAATGGCCCATCATTTTATATAGACCTGAACTAGTTCAGATCAAAATCTTATATACAACATTATGATCTCACAATGAACCTGAAGCATTTTAGTTATGCGTGTATTTTTGTATCTGTTTGCCTGAAATATTGTTTTATAAATGTAACATCATAACATCATGACAAGTAGGTATGTAATGATATACAAGAATATAAAAAAATATTCTTTAAAATTTCTAAAATATTTCCTGTTTCTTTATAGATGAGGTTAAATTAGCTGGAATTATACTCAGTATCAAGTAACATATTATCAGTTACTGTTGGTGCTATAAAAATTCATTTTGCAAGTGTAGCTGATGTACTCTTTTTTCATACCTGCTACATATCACAAGGGAATCACCCCAGGCAAATAACAGCTTAGCAAGTTTATCTGTGTGTGCTAATAGCATTTCATTTGATGTCACAAGTGGCTTGAAAGGGCACTCTCACATCAAATAACATTCCACTACCAGATGACTACTATAACATGTCTGTATTCATTTATGCTGCTTTGATGTTCTAATCTAGTGCTATGGATAATTTACTTATTACTTAAAACATAAAACATCGATTTCAGTTTTAAGATATAATTTAATAATAAAAATACACATATAGTATATATATTATCTTTGTAATGAGTTTTATCATATCCTTAAAAATTAAAAATGCAACTGTAAGTAATAAGGGCCAATAGCATGTATTCTCACTGTGGACATACCATGATTCATCATCATTATTGACCAGGCTGAGAGTTTTTCTGGCAATCTGTACTTGTGACCTAGGAACTTAAACCCTTTGACTGCTGTTTAAATTAAGCTTTTATAGTAAGCATATTTTGAGAAATTTTCACTTTGATTACAAAGAAAGGTAGCATGTTTATGCAGAATACACAGTATCACACTTTATAAAAAAGGGCAATGGTCAAAACTCACATCCTTCCTATCCTTCCCATTCATGATGACCGTTTCACAGAGTATGTACAGGAGGTCCCCGTGCTACATACAAGATAGGTTCTGTAGGTTAGTTCTTATGTTGAATTTGTATGCAAGTCGGAACTTTATATTTTTTAGTTGTAACCCCAGCCTAATTTATTTTGGTCTCTGTGAAAATTTGATTTTAAAAATGTTGTATTGGCATAAGAAACAGGATTAACAATAAAGCTTCATTGCAGACAATTTAATAACTGTTATAGCTGTTTATTGTAGCCCAAGGCTAAAGTACAGTAAATTACCAACATCCTGGGGTCCGTTTGTAACTAGGGTTGTCTCTATATAGGGTGTTCTTAAAGAGAACCTGTCAGGCAAAATAACCCCCCTAAACTAAATATATTTTCATAAACTGCCATTAGTACCTCTATCCCTTCATTGTCCCTCTACATGCCTGTAAACCTAAGCAATGAGGTACTAAAGCTGTATGCAAATGACCTGTGAGATGTCCAATGAGTCATTAGCATATTCAAGCTGTCCAGCTTATTCATGAGTGGGAGCTACAGCCACACCCCCAGTGCATGACTGACAGCATGTATAATGATGTGCTTCCTGGTGATGGCGCCCCCTGCAGCCTGTGTGTGTGTATAGGAGAGATACAACTGCTCCAGGCAGCCATGTTATAGTAGAACATGTCAGGTACTTGTGTAGCTGATGTCTGTGTCTCTGTGTATTAGGAGGGAAAGCATGTCAGCAGATAAAGTGCATACACTAGCAATACTTTACTATACATTACACACAGACATGAGCAGGGGGTGGAGAGGGGAGGGGTAACAGCAGTGACATCATTGCCTCTGACCATGTGACCAGCCTCATTTAATAAAGAAAAGATGATTTTACAATGATTAATGTATGAATTGACTAGATAAAGGCTGTGATGGGATCCTTGTGAGCTGCTCCAAAAGGTAGTAGTGACAGGACTAGTGACACAGACCTGATGACAGATGTCCTTTAAGAAGGGGACCGCCTATATTACATCTCCACCATAGATGTCAATCAGTCATCTTAAAATGATAGATTCCTATGGTCCATGTGACTGCTTATCTATGAATGATGCTAAGAACTGCACAGGCTGATGTTTACTGCAAACTTATAGACAGAAAATTATGGATATAATAATACTTTTGTATCAATTTAGCATTTATTTCATTTGGTGTAGCCGTGTGGAGTCTGCAGAAAAAGTAACATTTTCAAAATAACTGATTTAAGGTACACATATAATATTTTATAACTTTGTTCTATTTTAGGTAAAGATTAAATATATGGTATTCACTTTAGAGAAATTCATTATGAAGAGAATCTACATGAATGTCCCTCTCACAGCCGGTGCAGTGAATATTGGTGGAGGACCACTGGAGGTGGGGGGAGGCTATAAGACCGGCGTTCTAAACACCAGTCTTAATGAATTACCATTCCAGAAGCAAGACTTTAAAAAATATTCTCCAGCTTGATACAAATACAGCAATACCTAAAGTTCTAAAGATTTTTTTATGTTTTAAAACTTTTGCAAAGTAAAAGTAATTTAAAAAAAAAACATAATTTGCTGTCTTGATAACTGATGGCCTTTGAGACAATCTTTGACCTTTTTAAAATCACTGTTGCTGAAGCATCCTAGCACTTGAATAGTCAGGATCAGCTTTGGCTGTTGATTATTGCTGCCATGTAACAGCCTACATCAGATGCTGATGAGAATGGTTCAGCTACAGCTACCTGTAAAGCCCAAGGCACCTCTGATGATACAAGTGTATGGCGAAACAGTATTGCTTTGGTTACCTGTTACCCCTGCAACATAATACTGACTGTTTTTGTTAGGTATGGACTGCAGGTAGCACTGTTTCATGCAGGACTGCAGGGAGCACTGTCCCATGCAGGACTGCAGGGAGCACTGTCCCATGCAGGACTGCAGGAAGCACTGTCCCATGCAGGACTGCAGGTAGCACTGTCCCATGCACGACTGCAGGGAGCACTGTCCCATGCACGACTGCAGGTAGCACTGTCCCATGGAGGACTGCAGGTAGCATTGTCCCATGCAGGACTGTAGGTAGCACTGTTTCATGCAGGACTGCAGGTAGCACTGTCCCATGCAGGACTGCAGGTAGCACTGTCCCATGCTAACACTTCAAAGTATGCACTTGTCTACTGGAACAACATAGGAAAGCCTTCTCATAGACAGGTGATAGTCACAGCATAAGCTGATATACGATTGGTTTAACAATATAGGGTGCTGAATTATTTTCTGTTAGTTATATAGGATACCTTTTAATACAATTTTTCCAGTTTTATGTACAATGTGGCAATCATATGCATACAAAATGGAATTAAAAAAAGAAATAAAGGGAAAGCTTAGACAATCCTTCCCACATTTTACAATTAAAGTAACCTACACATCACCAATCATTCATGTGTTTGGTTTGCAACACCTGCATCAAAACTACACGTGCACATCCCAACAACATGTGTGCTCTGTTCACATAATGCAGTATGACAGACAGGAAATCTTAAACAGTAAATGATGGGATCTGTAAGTAAATTCTGGCTGACTGCACATTTGCTGTGCCCATGAAATTATATTACTGCACGATTTCAGTTTTCTATATTTCTATACTTTAGACATCAATATAAGATTGTAATGCTTTCTGGCACTGACCATACAAAGGGTTTCATTCTGATGACTGTGCACTGGATAAGAGTTTTAGATGCAGCAATAGCCACCTTCCAGCAACCTTTCATCCTCATTTTTAACTTGTCACAAAGAAGAAACAAAGAACCGGAATTCAGTCACAGGCAAACTACATTGGGTATTCTTGGCTGCAATAGGAAGCATACAGCTGCAAGTCTGAATTATTATTTACAATCTGAATGATTTTTCACTTGTTACTGATAATTGTTACATGCACTGTACTAAATCTGAACAGTTTTCACCAATGTATATCAGTTTCATTAGTTGGAAAACTCTACTGAAATAGTTGCCCTAAAATGAAAAATGTTTTCTACAAGTCCTCCAATGGTATAAATCAGGGACCAAAGGGTTAACCATATTCAGAATTTTGGTTGTATTAATCAAATTATACATTAAACAAATGATTCAGTTAAGAGAAGCTGCTGAGAAAGTGTGGAACCTAATATATACTGTAGTTCTGAGCCTTATGTAGGAGAAAAAATACTTTAATGTAGAGTCCATTTAATGCAGGAAACACAGAATTTGGGTGTGCACAGATAAATCCCAGCACTGTATCATGATATATCAATAGGATCAATATGTCCTGCATAACTTAGTTAGTGTATTCTCTGATATAGAAGGGGACGATTCATGCAAATAATTTGCCAACAATTTTGTAAAATAAGGAAGCAAAATAAATAAATATATATCAACATCCAGGTTGTATTTTTATTTTCATTAATACAAACTCTTTAATAAAAGTTAAAGCTTATCTCTGTACTCTGTACTAAAAAGCATTTTTTTATCGTTAAAATGTAGTGATTTTTGTATTTTAAATGATATAACAGAATACTTAAATTAAATCTACCATCAAAATCGACTTTTAAATGTATTCTAATTAGCCTGAGGGGCTACCCTAGTCACACTGTGATCTAGCTTTACAGACTATTTCACCTTTCTCCTGCTTCATCAGCACTTGTGCATTCATTTCTTCCTCCTAGAGGGAGGGTGAGACAGAGTAACAGACTGTAAAGCCACATCACAGCGGGACTAGGGTAGCCCATCAGGTTCATTAGCATAATTTTAAAAGTAGATTTTAGAAGGAAGGAGGACATGGGTAACAATATAAAAAGATTACCACAATCACAGTGCCTGGATCTATGAGCAAGTGTCCCTGATTTGTCATGTTTTTAATGGTAGATTTCCTTTAAGATGTCCATGACATTATCTTTTTTAGATGATTAGGATTCAGATCACTTTGTCATAAAAGTTCCAAGGCCTTAAAATTCAATGTAGACAAATGAATAAATGTACGGCTAGAAAGAAATACGGGTAGTCCCCAGGTTACATACAGGATAGGTTCTGGAGGTTTGTTCTTAAGTTGAATTTGTATGTAAGTCAGAACTGTATATTTTACAATTGTAACTCCGGACAAATTTTTTTTTGGTCTCTGTGACAATTGGATTTTAAAAATGTTGGGTTGTCATAAGAACCAGGATTAACAATAAAGCTTCATTACAGAAACCTGCGATAACTGTTATATCTGTTTATTGTAGCCTAAGGCTAAAGTACAGTAAATTAATAACATCTAGAGAGCTGTTTGTAAATAGGGGTTGTCTGTAAGTCGGGTGTTCTTAAATAGGGGACCACCTGTACAGCTTAATGATGAGAAATACTAGTTTTATTGTTCCATTTTAGGATAACATCTTATATTTTTTGATTGTTCTTTTCATTGAACAATCCCATTTATGACATTAACATGCATTGCTTCACTTTTGTAAAAGAATAAATGTCCGGGTGATGTTACAGTGGGTTACTAAACTATCTCAGTTTAATGATAGATCATACAACTTCTTAATTATATATGAATTGTGGGTCCAAAATAGACTAAAGTATGATAAAAGAAAACTTTTTAATTGATGTGAGATATACACATCAAGGGGTTTTCAATTTGAATGAGAAATGGGGAGAAATGATGAGGAATTGAGAAGAAGGCTTTATTTTAATTGCAAAATTAACCAAATAAAAAAAGATATTAATTCTTTTCTGCAGGGAAAAATCATAAAAAATCTATCTAAGACTATCTATCTAAGCGACTTGTTTTTTAATTAAAATGTTTATGTTGTTCACCCTTTAGTATAAAAACATACTAAAAAGCTTAGTGCAATGAAGGGGGCATGAAATATTTACAGGCTTTCTTATGTTTTACTGCTTTAGCAGAAAAAAAAATATTGATTTTGTGTAGCCAATGTCTGAGAGAATTAACTTTTTTATTCCACATTCAATAGAGCATAAGGTTTTTGCTGGCAAATCACATTAAAATTTTTACCACTTTGTGGTGCAATCTATTTTTAATTCCATTTTTTTGGGAGGCCTCAGGCGATTGATGTTATAACTGCTATCTTGGACATGCCCCTGAGAAAGGCTGGTGCTCATCTCAACTGGACCTTCCAAATACTAGAATGGCAGTACTGGTGCCCTACCCTCACCAAACAAAAATCCATTTCTTTGCTTCCATTGGAAGTTGAGAGTTCTAGTCTAGATAGGAACCCTAATAAGCATTCGCCAATCGTCCCATTCAATTTTAGCATTACTGGGCTAGCACATATATCTTAACTTCATAACTCCCTCATGAGTTATGTTGCAGATATTTTGTTTAAAGCTTGGCTGCCCTACCTTGTCTCCAGAAAGTCTGCCAATGTGTGACAGACCCTCCTGCACAGCACATGTCCTTGTCTTCAGTAACAATGTAGAGAAGGCCATAATTCCTGCTTAGATATGAAAAAACATTGATGTGACATTTGACCACTCTGAAATATTCTCCATAGTATTAAAAAGAAAAAAAGAAAAAGACATTTCAATTATTTAAATCATTCTTTCCTGATTCAAACTACAGGAGGAGTCAGATATCAGTCAGAATGTGTTTACACTTTTTATGTACTGTATTAGAGTAAGTAGTTTAATTGTAAGAACTGTTATAGGAACCAGGAGGGGTGATTGCAACATCGCTAGTTGGATGACAATCATGCAGGAAAGGTGTCCACACTTCATAAATATTGATTTCAATGTTGCAGACGCACTGTCTTCAGATCAATGCGTGTAGCAAGTATTGCTGTGGACACGTTTCCTGAATGATTGCCATCCAGCTAGCACCTTTACAGTCACCCCTCCTTGGTCTCCCAAAGTACTAACCACAGAATGCAGTCTACCCACGGTTTCCGACTGTTGGGCAGCTCCTCCTGGAAATTTATTGAAAGGTTTGAACCAAGCCTTTTATAAGGTAAACCCCCCACTGTAATATGAATAAATAGGGGTCTCCACCATTTGATTGTGATTTATCTACCTTAGAGGAACTTAATCTTGCTTTTGTATTTTCTAATGCTAGATTGCTATATTTAAAGGCAGTAATTCACATTTCTCTGTTTTTTTATGCCGGTAAGCCACCATTGAATCTGTGTGGTTAGTCCAGATTTCAGGGACATACAGATTGCAACAATTTATAATGGCGGTATAGTGGACAGGATTATTACATAACTCTCCCATTATTGTCATGAATTCTATTTGCAGAATTCTACTAAAAGCAGTGGCAAAAGTGAATAATTTTGTTCTGGTTTCTGCTTTGGCTAGAATCACTAGTAATCCATTGGAAATCCATGGAAATTCTAAAGCAAATATGGCACATTTGCTTCCTAATGAATATATTGAACTGTGATCTGATGTATGCCCTTACTTTATTAAATAAAACAATTTAAAGAAAACATTTTACTTTGAAAGGGTAATTTAATATTCATAATTGTTCTTTTTTAACTTGCAATTCTCTTTTACCTCTTTTTTATATTGGTGAATTAAATGTAAGGAGTTATTAATGAAAGAGTCTAATTTCCCTGCTAATCCCTTCCAATGACATCTCTTAACAGTGTTATGTTTCGAAAGAAAAGATAATTTATGATATTGATAAAAGTTAAATATTAAATCTCGATCTGGTGATTATTTGATGTACTAGCCATGTAAGTAGCTTAACAATTACTTCTATGATTGACTAGGTGGGATCCATAATTCTAAATAACAACTGCTTGAAGGGATAATTATAACACATTAGCGCCTGCATGCTTCAAGAAGATTGACAAATGCAGTCTAACATCTGCTTAATATCACTCTTGTGAATTTTACAGATGCATACACACAAATATCATGACTTGAGCTTATTTAAAATGGCAGAAGAAATAAATGAATCTGATTTTCAAGTGACATGCCATCTCTAAATGAAATTACTGAGTGAAAATCAAAATCCCCTCCACGATAAAACTTATCTGTAGTTATAACTTCACAATATATTGGGATCCATTTGAGGTTTTTAGATTTGGAGCAAAGGACCCATAATAGAGCCATTATAGAGCCTAAAACACTTCCAGTGTTTACATTCCCTCGTCGTTTTATCAATTCTTTCATTCAAAAAAATATTTTTTATTTAGCTTCCTGGACAATAACATAGGGATTTGGCCTGATCACAGAAAGTAGTTTACACTTCTATATGAGAGTAGCTATCTGAACAACCAGATATAAAAACTAGATCCATATCTAGATTATATAGATCAGTTGGATCAACAGTTAATCCTATATGTCATTGTGAAAGCATATAGCCCTTTCTGTCATAATGCTACCGTTATTAAAGGTTTTTTTTCCATGAACAGAAGTTAGGCCCTATCCAGAGGATAGGGCCTAAGTTGCTGGTCGGTGGGGGTCTCAGTGATGAGACCCCCATGGATCACAAAACAATGGGTCCAAAGGGGTCTCAAGTACCTCCATCGGACCCCTCATCACTCCGTCAGAGTAATAGGGCAGACGGCAGCGCTCTGCTCCATTAATCTCTATGGAGCTGATAGAAATTGCTGAGCACCATGCTGATATGATTGACTGATGAGCAGCCAATCAACCAGCTTGTAGCCCATTATCAACCACTGTGGGCAAGAGAGAGGTTACTGCTCTTCATAGGATTAGTCAGACAGACTTTTCGCAAATATCAACAATTGCCCTTTTTCACGTAGGGAGAGAAGGCTGTGTTATTAAAGACTGGTAGAAATATGAAATAATTTCCCTTTTTAGGGCACTGTGAAGATCTGCATTAGGCTACTGATAGGCTGCTATAGTGCAGGGCCAGTCTGGTACTATTAGTATTTACTGTCTCATTTACTGCAGCAACATCTTAAAATCACAATATCAGTATAGTTTGCAGTTTCGACATCATTTACCTAAAAATTAATTAAAAAAGGCTGCTTCATTAAGGAGTTAAAGGGGCAGTCTCAGTATAGTTTGAAGTTACATAAAAATCTTTAAGGGGCAGTCTCAGTATAGTTTGCCGTTCCTTCAAAGTCTTTAAGAAGCAGTCTCAGTATATTTAGCAGTTCCAGCATAATCCAGGAAAAACCTTAAAGGGAACCAGTAGCATCAGTAATTGGCTTAATAAAACACTACCAGAATATTGTCAAGAAGCGTAACACTATATAGTTTTTGTTTTTTTCATGATCCAATGTGGAGGCATAATCCCGAAAATCAACTGTAAAGTGAGCTATAAATTGATTGTATAAAGTAAAGGAGGTGGAGAATTGAATTTAACACTGAAGTCAAAATGGCGAGCTCTGAATGCCTCCTCCTCTGTGATTGACATTGTGCATCAGACTTCAGGAGATCCGGGTAGTGATGTCTCTTGATGTAGAACCATCAATTACAGTGAAGGGGGCTTTCTGAGGAAGAGAGAGCTTGACTTCAGTTTCGGCAATCAACTTGCATCTCACTTCCAATTAGATTTTCTGAATGCTGCCATCACACTGGGTCATGAAAAAAAAACGATCTGGAAAGTATTAAGCTCCTTGGCAAAATACTGGTAGTGATTTATTAGGTCAATTTCTGCTGACCGTTCCCTTTAAAAGAGGCAGTCTCAGTATAGTTTGCAGTTCAATCAAAATCTTTAAGGAGCAGTCTAAGTATAGTTGAAATTATCTAATTATTATTTAATTAATTTCAAATTATGATTACTGAAATTTAAAATTGAAATGGTTAAATACCACAGAAGCTGAATGTTGACTGTAGTGGGATGAAAGGTGGTGGTCTTTCCATTGATTCTTTAATCCTCTATGTAAATAACTGGATCTGAACAGCCCTGTTATTTCTGCCATTTTCAGCCCTCTAGTCGGGTCAGGTATAAGGGGAGGGGTGTAAGGGTAGCCCAAGGTAGCTTTATAGCTGACTTAATCAATATCCAAGAGCCAGCTGAGGAAACCTCTTACGGTTTTAACCCCTACCTACCAGTCAAGCCAGTATGGCTTACATGGAATATAACGATGTCACTTTTCTGTTCTGAAGATGTCCATTGGGTATTTTATGTTCATGGCTTACATGTATGATGTTTAGTTTGGAGATTTACTGCAAGTTACAATAATTGTCAAAATTTAAGAAAAAAATCTATGTATTTTCTAACATCAGGATTTTTTACCCATAATTCACAGTCATTAAAGCTGAAATACTTGCACAACATCTAACTAAAATTCTATGTTGGCATTTTCATTTTAACACCATAGCCTACTGAGATTTCATTTACATTATATCTTTCTATGAATGTTAGCAATTTGCTTAATGGCCCTATAAGCCTAACAATTCTATTTTCCCCTAATAAAGGTACTTGCTGATATCTAGTCCAGGCCAGGCATGAATTTATAATGGAGGCACCCTATGCATAAACCTATTGTCCTAAAATACTTGAAAATTTGTGTCTACATGGGGATACAGGACTAGTAAACCGAGTACATAAATGACTTAATAGAACCTAAAATGATTTCTGAAAAAAGTAAATATCACTAATTATGGCTTTAGGTTTTTACTTTCACATGAAAAGCCGCGTATAACTGATCACATGCAGTTTTCTCCACCAATTTCAAAACTATAGACTTGGACTATAAAGGTTTTTATGTGTCATTTCACATCAGTCTAATGATTAATAGAATATGATATTTTGAATGATTCATATGTTTTGTATTGCTAAGGGTTATATCATACCTAGAACTAGATATCTTGTAGTTTAATTATAGGCAAATTAACTCCCTTCACACTCAGCATGCATTTTCCCACCTGCATATTACTGTAACCGATAAAAAATCATCCTTATAAAGTTCATTTTAAAAATTAATATGTGAAAGAATAATGTGGTATTTACATATTAAAACATTTTGAGACAAACTAATAATTTTAGTGTAGATTTTACTGCATGGGAGGAATAATAATTGTTTTTGTCTTTATGTCTTTATACATTATTTTACATACACTTACAAATACATTAGGTGTCCATACACGTTTAAATAAATGCCAAAGGCATTGTCCTTTTTCCAAAAGCTAGCTACAAAAGCAATGTGGACCACAGATCCAGATATTATTTCACCTTTTCTTTTCATTAACTTAATGTCACATTTGAAGATGCAGAACATTGTGACAGGTGCGGTCCAGCTGCAGAAGTACTGGCATATTTCATAGAGATTAGACTTGTAGACTAGTGCAAAGTGCACTTGTGCAATTTTTTATGAGCCCTAGCCCACTACATTTGCCGTCTTCAATTGCCTACACAGCACAAATCAACTGTCCACAAGTTCCTTCCTACCTGCTTTCTCTTCATCCCTCTGGAAGCATGACCATCTGATCATTGTTTCTATGTGCAAGTTCATCAAGTCCAGTCTATATTTTTCTATAGTGTTAATCAGGTTCTTGTATAGTGTTAATCTATAGTGGTGCAAGCCTCTGGGTGCAAACTGGTGGTGACCCTCCCCACCATTTTTTCAATAAAGTAAATACAAACCCCCAGTAACACATATACACAGCCTCCTCCAGTCATACATATGTACTTCCCCAAATTATACATATACCATCCCTCCAATAATATATATATATATATATATATATATATATATATATAGAGAGAGAGAGAGAGAGAGAGAGAGAGAGAGAGAGAGAGAGATCTGTAGAGGTAGTAGAGTTCAAGAGTCCGCAAAGTTTGTAAAGCACCTTAGTAGGAGGGGTGCAGTGCCTACAAAGGATCCGGCTTGGTCCTTAAATCGATAGATACTGGGAAAAGCTGGCAGATTAGAAGTTGGTGATCTTTATTGAACCCAGTGGTGATGTTTTGGTGTTAGACACCTTTTTCAAGCCACTGAAATGTCGCCACTTGCTTCAATAAGGATTTGAAGCTTGATCATATTGATGATAGTGTGCAATTCCCTATCCAAACAAACATGAGAGCGTTTGCACTTAATGCATTTCCCCACCTACAGATAAACTGACATTCATTAGAGGTGCTTTTCACATGCAAGAATTCCTGTACTAGCTGACATCATACCAAAAGTCTGTGTAAAGGGAATGTTACTTTTTATAAATCTACCTAGCTCATTCAGATCATGGTAGCTAATGCCAGGACGCCTGCATTTGTTTTGCTGCATGTCCCTCATGCAGCTACAGGTCTTTAAAATATAAGAGCTGCCCAGGGAAGGCCCTTGCTCATTATGAAGATAGGAGCAGTCATCCTGGAGTCTGAAAACAATCCACCAATGAAAACACCAAGAGATGTAGACGAGGCGCATCAACTTCCAGTAGATCCCCACCTCCAACAGTTCAATAAGAACAGATCAATGTAAGTGATGGGGGAAAGAATAGTTGCAGATATAGAACCACAATAGGAATAAGATGATTGGAGGAAGCAATGGAGAATGTGAAGTTTCATCAAAACAAATACAGTAATTCTCACTACATGCAAGACTGGCCAACAAAGTCCAAAGGTCTATCTAGCCGCCTAGTCATCACTTTTAAAAATGGAAAGAAAACCCATACCTAATTACTATGTAGGTAAAGCATATCAGAAGTTACAATATTATAGATCAGTTAAAGCATGAGAGTCCACATAAGTGATGTTAACTGGCCATATCACCTTGCTTCTCTGAAGGTTTTTCCCATGTATTGCATATAGCAAATACATGTCATCAGATAAACAGTTTTAAAAACTCTTAATCGGGAATTGTTTCCTAGTCACCAAACTACAAAATATGTTTCCTGTCATGATATATTTACAGTATACAATAAATCCTGGCACACAAGTAGTTTTGATGCAACAAAGAGAAGTCTTTTTTATTTGCGGCAAGTGTAAACGTTTTCGGCTACAATTCAGACTTTATCAAGCACTATAATACAGAATATAAGTGGTGTGAGAAAAATAACATTGACACAAAACACAATATACACAATATTAACAATATTTACATAATACAGGCAGTCCCCAGATTACCTACAAGATAGGTTCTGTAGGTTTGTTCTTAAGTTGAGTTTGTATGTAAGTCAGAACTGTATATTTTATAATTGTATTCCCAGTCAAAAAATTTTTTGTCTCTGTGACAATTGGATTTTAAAAATGTTGGGTTTTCATATGAACCAGGATTAACAATAAATCTTAATTGCAGACATCTCTCTTACAGCTGATTATCGTAGCCTAGGACTAAAGTACAAGTTACCAAAATCCAGTGGTCCGTTTGTAACTAGGGGTCGTATGTAAGTCAGGTGTTCTTAAGTAGGGGACCGCCTGTATGTACAAAGGGTCCAGATCTGGACTCTTGGGAGTGCTGCTTATCTTTTATTTTTTTATATATAGAAATAGATATATGGTGCATCCACTGTACAGCCTAAGGAGGGTACTGCTTCAGCACTGTTTAATTCTGAAAAGGGGCTTTAAATTATTCCAGATATTTTTTGCATTCCCACTGAGCAGTGGCATTTAGGTTACAAAGCTTGTTCAGGTTTCCATCACTAAAGCCACTGATACAATTTACAAGTAATAATATTGACTTGTTAATTAAGCCAAATTGTGAACCCTGTAAAAAAAAAAGGTAAGCAAGTTTCATTGAAAAATGACTGCTTGTTCTGCAAAAAACAAGACCACACACTCAAGTCTTATTTCCACTCTTGTTTAGAGTATTTATGAAGATGCACATAACTGCCTTTATATCTTCTCTTCATTTCCCCAGATCTTGTGAAATCATAAATATTTCAATCACTTTATCACATTTACTTCTCACCTGTGTAAAATATAGTAACGGCTTTTTAATATGATTAAATTCTTTTACTTCACATGATATGACATTTTGTCATTTCTAACTTTAAATAAAGCTTCTATAATTTTGTTATAAACTTTTCATTTGAATGTTCGGAATTTAATTACAATTACATAATCAGCTCTCAAATTTAAGCTGAACAGTAGAACCAGATTTACAAAAGAATCAAGTGGTGGCTAATAGAACAGTCCCCGGGCCACTGCCAAAGGCCTCAAGGCTTACCTGAGACGCCATAGGCCCAGACGGTTTCGGAGGAAACTCCTCTTTCCTTGAAAGGAGCAGCATTGTATAGTTTGTGTATCTGCTACCGGGCCACGGGCAAAAAAAACCCCCTAGTTCTCACCTTTCTCCACTCCCCTAGAGCAGCAGCAGCAGTCTTCTCTTTGTGGCAGCTGTAAGCTGGGCTATAGCCGGTAAACATGAAGATTTCATCAAATTCCATCTGACAGCTTCCACCCAGCATACAGCCATCGCTGAGAGAAGTATATGTGAGTAACATAGCATATATACTTACCTAGATACTAGTCTGATGTCGCACATCGGACTCACATCTGAAGTTCTTGCTGCATGCGCCTCCACTCGCGAAGAGACTTCCTGGTAATAATGTTTAGTGTTTTTAACTGCCTCCATACTGGACCGCATAAAGGGCATTCATAAGGACCTGTGGAGGGTTTAATATCCCCATTTTGCCCTGATAGATTCCCCATAAATTTAATTATACTCTCTAGGGTGTGGCTGGACAGGGAATATTATAGTCATTGGAATAGGGCTGTTTTCAGTGGTTGGTGTTACAGGTAAGGTGTAGATGGTGTCAGGGCTTATCCATATCTCAGGTACAGACCATGCCTAGAAAACTATCCAACATTGCTGCCTATGAGGATAAAGCATGGGCAAGAAGGTTAAATAATAAGTCAAAATGCAATTTCTAAAAGTCCTCCCAAACCGATGATTAAACAAAAAAGAGTTTTTAATAATACTTTTGTGGCCACAAACTACTGAATTAACCTTCAAAAAGTAACATTTTTATAGGTATGCAAATCAGACTGCAGGTGCAGTCTTCTAAAATCAACGTTGAAAGGGGAAGAGACCATCTGTGATCTGGCTTTACAGACTGTTACACTGTCTTTACACTGAAACAGCCTTTAAAGTCAGATCACATAGCGGTTAGGGGAGCCCCTCAGGCACATTAACATTTTAAAAGTTGATTTTAGAAGGAAGTAGGCCAAGGGCAACACCTATTAAAGTTCCATACGCAGCACTAGCATAAAGTTGGGTGACATTGTGGACCTACAAACATGCTTAATGATGTAGAATGTTGATGTCACTCTACTTGTTTGGCTACTATTCTTCACATGCTTGATTTATAGTGTATCTGATTTTTCTTTTTAAAATATTTAATTACCTTACTCGTAATATTACTTGTATTTGTTTTTAATTTTCTATTCTATTACTATTGTTTTTTAAGGTAATACAGGTGAAAATTTCTTCATCTGAGACAGGGACTGAGGAAACGGTAGACAAAATAGATAATATTGATGTAAAGATTATGTTGAATGCCCATTATGACAAGTAATGCACAGTGGAGTTGTTTAATCCATCATTATCCAGTAAATTACTGCAATATTTCAAGAAAGCATTTGCAATTGCATTACAAATCTATAAAGCAAGAGACTCTCAGTTGGTAATTATTGACTGATTTTGTAGTATGTCTTCAGGCACAGTCCACTTTTAAACTGTGTTCACTACGCCTGGATTCCAGGTGTCAGATTGGTATGTTAACAAAGCTCCTAAATTTATGTATCTTGATTGCTAGTATTATAATAAAGCTATAAATATATATGTATATATATACTGTATGAGTACATGGATGATTGATGTATATATATATATATATATATATATATATATATATATATATATATACATATATCACTCATCCATATACTCATACAGTATATACACATGAAATACCCCAGATGATTGGGTCCCCTGATACTGTGGGCCCCATAGCAGCTGCTATGGCTGTTACCCCTGTAGATACGCCACTGACCTCTAACATAGGGCATGTGACACACTTCTATTGGACTTTGCATGATAAATCTGGCATACGGTCTGACTGAGCCCCAGAATGCCCCCTAATTTGTGTCGCATAATGCCTATTGCAGCTGGGCCACAAAATGGTCGCGTGTAACACAATTGTGGTGCAGACACTTCTTAAATACCTATGCAAGCAGTTTGCACCTATAAGAGCGTGCAAAGATGTGGTTGTGTGTTGTATGTTTGTTGCCCATGTGTTCCGTGTTGTTTTGGCTCTGCTACGGTTTTTTGTTCAGAAAACATACTGAAGGTTTAACATTGGTTACAAAACAAAACACCCGGTTTCTCTGCCTCATCAGTAAAAAAACTGACCTGGCATTCGTTTCTTTTTCTGAACACATAGGGACTCAATTGGTAAGGGTTATGGGCACAGTTTTAGTGCCATTACGTGTGCAATAAATAATGTCTTTCCTGCATTCCAAATTGTCTCCAGCAGGAACGTATTTTTATTAATTTTATATTTTATGTGTTGCTGTCTTATAGGTATGCATATTACTATAGATATATTGCTTTTTGGAAATTCAACAGATTATGGGATTGAATAATAGTTTTATTGGTACTGTTCAGGTAGACTTTGGGGTTCGCCTTACCCTCATTTAGTGCAAAATACAGTGCATACTCAGTAGAAAAAAACTGTATTTTGAGGGTTAACTTTACCCTTAATGAGTGAAAAATCTGCTAGTTTCTTCTTGTTTTTGAAAGGCAGAGCACATGCACCTACAATAGTGGATGCAGTAAGTTTGATCTATAGAATGAAACAATAACATCATATAAAGACAATGCAATTAATGTAATATCAAATCCATATACAGTACATTAAACTAGAGTACTGTCAAATGAATTTACTTGTGGCTAGTGTGGCAATTGTAGGGCCCTAGTACCAATTTTCCTAAATGTGTGATAAAAATAATCAAAACAAGATAACCAACATTGGTGTATAAAATAGTATATCACATATTTAGTTGAATTGTAATGCTCATTTTTCCATAAAATAGGGGCATGTTATTTCCTTCTTTATAGTCACGTTAAATGTCTTTCTTTATGGATATGTTCACAAGTGGAAAACTGCCTTCAGAGATTTATATTTTTATTTCAATGTTAATGTAGAAAAATAGTCACTATTGATGCTTTTGTGGGTCACAAATAGTGTTGAGTGGGTCCAAATTTGGCACCCATGACATCTGAAGCTAAACAGCTGCCACTGTTCATGTGTTGGGTTCATGTTTGGGGAAAATGAAGCAAGCTAGTTGCTTGACTGCTGAGCAGCCAATCATCCAGCATGCAGCCCAGGCCTGGCGCCAGCACCCGGCCAACCCGGGCAACCCGGGCAAGTGGGGTACTGGAGGGGCCCACTCGGGCCCCCGGATCAACTGTACCAGTGTCGCTATAAGACACTGGTACAATTGATCACCATCCGGATCGATCACTTTTCTGCCTCTATGCTGCGCTGGTCAGGAGCACAGCATAGAGGCAGAATCTAAAACTCACCTGTCCCAGTTCCCACGATGCGGCGTTCCGCAGGGTATGCAACGGCTCTGAAGCCGGCGCACATGATGACGTCATCGAATCGTGAGGCCCACACGGGAGGCCCAGGCCGAAGACAGCTGCAGGCGCTGCTCCGGGGGAACCAGGAAAGGTGAATTCTTTTTTCTTTCGGGGAGGGGAAGGTCGGGGGGTCAGTGTGTATACAGGGAGAAGGGGGAGGGAGGGGGTCAGTGTTTCCGCAGGGGGAGGAGGGGATTCATTGTGTCAGCAGAGGGGGTCATTTTGTCAGCAGGGGGGGGTTCAGTGTGTCCGCAGGGGGAGGGGGGTTCAGTGTGTCCGCAGGGGTAGAGGGGGTTCAGTGTGTCCGCAGGGGGAGGTTGGGGGGGGGCAGTGTGTATGCAGGTGGAAGGGGGGTTGTCAGTGTGTCCGCAGGGGGAGGGGGGCAGTGTGGCCACTGGAGGGCGGCTCACGGAGGTGCCCACTAGGCTCTGTCGCCCAGGGGCCCACTAAAACCTGGAGCCGGCCCTGATGCAGCCCCTTAGAAGCCACAGCCATGTCTTCTGTGGGCATGGCTGTGATTGGCCAGGCAGGACATGTGACTCTGCTGTACAAGAGGAGGGTCACAAGTCCAGATGCCATTACAGACAGGAGACAGAGCTTGGGAGAGGTTGAAGCTCCACTTGGGGTCAGTCAGACAGACAGGGTCTTCTGAAAACAAGTATCATACATCAATCTGTTAAAGGCGTACTCTCAGATCAATTTGCATTTCCTGCATAAAATACCCATCTTAGACCTATTTGTGTCAGTGTTACCGTACATTATTAATTTTAGTAGCGTTTGCATTAATGTTACTTCACACTACCAGTTTTTAAAGTATTTGCATCAGTGTTAACTAACACTACCAGTTTTAGAAGTATTTGCATAAGTGTTAACTTACACTACTAGTCTGAACCCGATTTGCATCAGCGTTAACTTACACTACCAGTATTGGACCTATTTGCATCAGTGTTACCTCTCAGAACCACCAATTTTAGCAGTATTTCCATCAGTGTTAACTTACACTACCAGTCTTAGACCTGTGCCACTGTTAATTTATACTACCAGTATTTGAGCTATTTGCGTCAGTGTTACTTCAGACTAGCAGTCTTAGAAGTATTTGCATCAGTCTACCAGTCTTGGACCTATTTGCGTCATACAGCAAAACATTGTAGTGCCGTTTCAATGTATTTATTTCACCTATATACTCAACTGTTACTGCTGGTGTTTTAAAATGGGGAAAGCAGGAATTAAGGGCCAGGGACATGGTAGTGATGCTGCTGCTGGTCATGGACCGGGGGCTACAGGGAGAGAACATGTTCCATCTCTTCTTGCTCTAAGTTGCTCTGGTGCACACAGGTGACAGGGTGTGCTGCGTATATGGCTAGGTCCCAATAAACCACACAAAGTTGAAGAATTGATCAAGTAAATGGATTAACAGAATATAAACTTGAATTTTTTTTAATTTCACAGTACCTGAATTTAAACTTAAAATGTAAACATTCTTCAATACATGAATTTACCTTAACTTAAACTTGAAATTGTGAAATTTCGCAGTACTTTTTTAACTTGAAAATGTTCTTATTTGCTACTGTGTGAATCGCACTTAATTTTACTTGCCTAGGATCACAGTTGTGAAACTTTTTGTAGTATGCTAATAAACTATGTATTTCAAAACCAGCCTTTATGTTTCTTTAATGTTCTCCCCTTCTTTGTTTCACTGTTACCAGGGTATACCAATATACTGCTTCTTGTAGGGGCATTCAATGAAATAGATAGTTCTTAGGCTTTATGCACACAATCCTGTGCTCACCCAGCTCCTAGCACTACCCCTTTTTTAGCAGTGTTAAACTTTTAGCTTTATCGGAACCCTCGGATAAAGCTAGCAGACACTGCAGCGTCATAGTCTCAGAACACCAGACCAAGCTTACAGTGGTCTGGCATATTCATGAGAGGTGACAGGTCTAAATACTAATAAATAAGTGAAAATGATGGTATACCTGTATAAGTGTTTTTGTAGTGCTTTACCATGAAAATTATTGTATAACTTTTATCAAACATTTTGTGGGATTATGCAGAAAAAGGTAGTTCTACCTTGTTTTTTATGTTAAACTTTTTTTTCATCCCACATACATTTATAATGGAAAAAACTTTTTGTAACATTTCTAAGGTCAATAGTTTTTCTATTATTCAGACAAATTTGAAGGATGACAATAAGGATATTGCATTTTAACCCAAACTATCATTTATATTTTATTTTAATATCTATTGACATTCCATTAGAAACTTCAAAGCTGCAGAGTGAAAAACAAATGATGAGTATAAGGTCAAATCCTGGCAGAAGGTGACATGACATGGTATGGGATAATAGCCAAACCAGTATATCTATTCCAGAAGGAAGAGACTCCAGAGGTAGACAGCACTGTTTCAATGTTTTTTGCATCTGTTCAGCACAGGTGATAGGCTGAAGATGTACAAAATACACGATTGCCGTAAAGGGGTCTTCCTCACAAGGTAGCTAAGCAGCACAGTTTTCTTTATCTCACCAAGGAAAATGTATTTTCTTATTCCCTATCCTTATTAAGCTTTTGCATAGCTAAATTGATTATACCCTTTGGATTTAATATAAATAAACATATAACTAGGTATTTTGCACTATAACAGTGTTTCATGTTAGTTTTATATGCATTTTTTTTGCATGTTGGATAAATTGCATATTTATTATTACCTTTGTTTCATAAATGAATAGTGTCACATGACAGATTTGGTATCTTCTCTATTACAATAGAAACCTCCTTCACATTTAGTGTTTATACTACATATTAATATAGTAGAAAACTTTATATGTTTTCATTAGTACTGTACATTTTGCTTGAATGTATGATTCAATGTGAGTAAACTCAGCTTGTGACACTGCAGAGTCCATTATTTTTGCCATGCTGGTCGGCATGATGCGTTCAGTACCTCTCTGAAAATTAGAAAGCTCTCTCTCATTTTGGAAATTGGTATTTCTTACGCCTTCCAATGCTGTCTATCAGTGCCAGGTTTCTGTCAGTCTTCCGTACCTCTAAACAATGAGTAATTTTTCTTGACTACAATCCAAATTGTGTATGCTAACAGAAGAGAACCAAAAGGAAAATTTCAGCCGGGTGTTTGGTAAAGGAGAGAAAATGACTGTTCTTTTTTTTTTTACATTTAAATGAACTTACCAGCAAATGATTTATTTTAAATATTGAATTATTAAATTTTTAGATTATTCTTATTCAAAGCAGCTGGAGAAAAAGAGAAATATCCCTGCAATATCAATGTGCTCAATGGGGGTTTGGCTATTGGGATTTAGTACCCCCGCTGATCTAAAGAATGAGTGATCCCCATTTTCAGTAAAGAAAACCTTTTTTTTAATCGAAAGGAAACAAAAGTATGAAAAGCTCACTCCTTTCTGAGAATTGAAATCCCATGTTCTTGAGAATTGGAAGGGTTCCTGAAGTCAGATAACCACAAAACAAAATATACTAACATGTGTGACTAATGGCATGTCTGATTATGTAATAGTGGGAAATATTCCATCAAATGATACCTGACATTGCCTGAAAGTAAACTAAAAATAATCTCAATCACTAATTCTTGTTGTTGTACTACACTTTCATTCTCGTTTTCCAAACTGCATCACAAAACCTAGTAAATACCTCTATCACCATGTGGCATCCAGTTACAGGAGAGCAATTTACCTTATTCTGACTGGTCACTGATTAACTAGGTGCTAACACTGCAAAGACCTACCTGTATGTATTGCAAATTTATGGAGATTTATGACAGTGACCTCACTGTGCAATCTAATGAGTTATTGAGGGAATGGGTCCCCACTGTAAGGCATTCCTACTTTGAATTGCAGAGTGTCACTCATTCAAGGGCAGATTAAGGCCTAATGGAGACCCCAAAATTAGCTTGCAATGTATACATTACATTTTTTTTAAAAAGCCCCCCCCCCCCAAAAGAAGCGACGTGAATAAATTCGGTATAGATGTGGGAATGACACCCAAAGCAATACAGTGGTCAAATTTGTTATCTTTGGTGGTGAACACCATAAAAAATATTTTAAAAAGTAGGTTTTTATCTAAATGCCACATAAAAATGTTACACAACCTTATCAAAACAAATCCCAGAAACAATAAAGCTAATCAATTAAAGAAATGAGTCCCAAACCACAACTTGGTCTGCAAAAAACAAACCCTACAGTTACATTTACAATAAAAGCATTCTTGGTATGCAAAAAAACGGATAAAGAAAAAATAGCTTGGTCATACAGACCGTTCATAAACTTGTTCAGGACATGGGTTTCAGGTAAGCAGCTGTTGCTGGAGAAATGGGAGACTAGTGTTGCTGGCTGCATAGAAACTGCTTATTGGAAATGCCAGAAGCAGGAACGCCCACAAACATGAGGTTTTGGGACAAGAACAGCAACATATTAAAAGTAAGTAACCTGAGTCATCTTTTAAAGTACAATGGGTGAAATAAATATTGTACAAGTAAATATATTTCTATAGGTGCTCTAGGTGCATGAAATTCTCATTAAACCAGTCCAATCCATACTGGTAAAGAAATCAAACCATAGATGTCCTGAAATTATGCGTATTAATGAAAATTGACACATGGAAAAGGTAATAAAAACAATTTCAGAAATGTATTTAAATGTAATTAATAAATACATGAAATGTATTTAATAGTTTCCAATTACCTTATATATATAAGTATAAGCCTAGTTTTTCAGCACAAAAAAAATGTGCTGAAAACCCAAACTCGGCTTATACTCGAGTAAAAAATATATAGGTTTTACAAGGTTTTTGTGGTAAAATTAGGGGTCTCGGCTTATACTTGGGTCGGCTTATACTCGAGTATATACGGTAGTTAAAGACTTTGTCGGGGGTTGATATCTTCAAGACAAGTCTTTTAACACTTTATACTAATATACTTTAGCTCCTTTGAGCTGATGTTTTTCATACAAATGTTTCTCCTTGCTAGTTTATATGAAGTCAGTATGATAGAACTGAACAGTTTTCTTTAAAGTATAACTTTGATTTGGTGGTTAAGCTTAATTATTGTTGCTGTGTAAGTATGTACAAGCACACAGAGGAATAGGTGAGCTCGGTTGTTTGCCTCTGGCAAATCACTGAATTTCACAGTTTGACTGTGATGTAAACAATGGTGTAATTTATCATATAGCAAATTGAGTATGTGAGAAGCATTTATACTACATTGATATCACAGTGGGGAAATTCAGATGCACCTTTATAGTGTTGTCTTAAGCAGCATAACATTTCTATGAAAGAATTTAACAGCCAGTACAAGGGAAAAGGGGAGAGGAAGAGTTCCATGTGGGAGAAATAGACGGTTTATTTGAGGGCCAATGTTGAATTTAAGCAGTGGTTAGATCTGTGCAGTAGTTCTTCTTTTTTTAATAAAATATTCATAAAATAAAATCTCCGTTGCTGTTGAGGTTCTATGTAGAGTATCTTTAGAATTAAAGGTCAGTGATGAGGATTGATTTCTTGCAGCCCAGCATTCCTGGGTTAGATTCTTATAAGACAACAGTTGTATGAGTTATTATACAAATTGGGATACTCAGGTTTTCTCCTATATACTGATAACTTACTTGACTTATAATATGCCCCAGTATGTGATTCCCAGATATTGAATTAGATTTGGAGCCCTATTGGTGCTCTAATAATCTTTAATCTTTTACATTGGTCTATCCTTATGATTAGCACTTCAGCAAGTAGTCTGGGTTTTGTTTTCCGGTGTGCGGGCTCACCCCAACAAGCTGGTGGCTGCATTAAATTCAAGTGGAACGGAACATGTGCGCCTGTTTTCAGAGGTGGCAATGGTGGCACACACTCGATGCCCGTATTTCAAATCTGCCAGCAGCATTTAGAGGGTAACACCAGCAATTCATTCTAGCAAAGTCAGCAGGTTTTAAATATTAGGGATGAGTGTGCACTGCTATTTTCCTTGACAGAAGAAAGAATGAAGAAGAGGAGCTGTGGGGAAGAAAAAAGACGGGAAGCGCCCGGAGACATCGGGGAGCCGCGCTGACATCGGGGAGCCGCGCCGACATCGGAGGGTGAGTATATAAGTGCTGGGGAGGGGTTAGACTGTATACTACTAGGGGCTGGCTGTATACTACTTGGGGCTGGCTGTATACTTCTAGGGGCTGGCTGTATACTACTGGGGGCTGGCAGGCTGTATACTACTGGGGGCTAGCAGGCTGTATACTACATGGGGGCTGGCAGGCTGTATACTGCTGGGGGCTGGCTGTATACTACATGGGGGCTGGCTGTATACTACTAGGGGCAGGCTGGCTGTATACTACTAGGGGCTGGCTGTCTGTATGCTACTAGGCGCTGGCAGGCTGTATACTGCTGGTGGCTGGCAGGCTGTATACTACTGGGGGCTGGCAGGCTGTATACTACTTGGAGCTTGCTGGCTAAAACTGGTGCTAAAATTAGGGGTTTTGGCTTATACTCGAGTATATACTTTACTTCTTTTCACTTACTGCGCCTTCCATATGAACCAATTACTGCCCCACTCTCTGCTATAGTTTCTCCAGGTATAAATCTATTAATTGTTAAACTTTTTTTGTGCTGTTTTTACTCAATTATGATTTTATTTCAATGCCCCCTGAAAATGAAAAAAAAAACAGCCAATGTTAAAGTAAACTGATTAAAATAAACTTTTATACTCTAGTTTTATAGCTACACAAATAGTCAAGGATACTAAAACGCTTATTATATTCAAATGTTAACTCCTTGGAATGTGCAGGTGACATTTACCTAACTGGAGAAAACATTTACATATTGGAGAAAAATGTTTCATTCCCAAACCAGTTATAAATGTCTCTCCCAGGTCATATGTAAAATATGGATTTATTCACTAAAGGATGTCGTAATGGTGTCAAAGCTTACCAAATACTTACACCATACAAGCAATTTATGAGGCACGCAGGAATTTCAATGTCTTCAATTGTGAATGTCATGCTGATGAGTTAAATCAAGAATTCCGAGAATTTGATCATAATATTTCTTAATTTGTTCTATCATTGTAATTTCAACATAAGTTAATGATGAGCATCCAAATTTTAAAAATCTATAACTGGTGGCACTGATCACGGGTGCTAACTGTTTAAAGTCACCAGCGGCATTTTAGTTGCTGTGACAGAGCCAACGTCAGAACTAACACCTCCCCAAAATGGTGCCCTCCACCATCGTCAGGTTGCTGCTGGCGCATGGCCACTGCAATTTAAATGACATTGGGGATTTTGGCAGTGGTATTTAAAGTGTTATCGCCTGCAATGAGTGCCAGCAACAACTTCAGGCATTTATGGCAGGGGAGGTTGAGTCGAACTTTGTGGTTCAAGTCCGCTCACCACTAATCTTAATGCTTGAAGGAGCCTTCCAGAATTATACACTATAGATGGCCTAACCTTAAGACAGCTCCGTAATATCTGATTGGTGAAAGCCCAACACCAAGCAGCCCAGCTGTTTGAAAAGGCCTTAAGATTTGGATCAGTGTTGTGGTTTATTCACTGCTTGACTGTGTGAATGTGCTTGTTTTTACAGTATCTATTAATAATAATAATAATAATTCCTTTATTTATATAGCGCACACAGATTACGCAGCGCAGAACAGAGCTTGCCAAACCAGTCCCTGTCCCCAATGGGGCTCACAATCTAATCAACCTACCAAAGTATAGATCAAACCACAGTGTCTTTACGTTTGACTAGTCAATGTACCACATCTACTGCACCAAACCAATGATTCTACCTCATTTACTGTAATGAGCTGCTCTGCATAATGATAATTAAATGAGTTAGTGACTCCTGTGAATTATAAAATTCACTCAGCATTGTAATCATTGTAATTGAGTCAACTGGGAGTTTCTGAACTGTTCTGCGTCAGACTAAAACCCGCCCTTCCTCCTCTGCCCTCATAAATATGAATACAATGTGCAGGGGGCATGGAGAGGGCATGTTTAGCAAAGGAGGAAAAGGGTATTGCAGCCTGACTCGGGACAGCTCAAGAACACCCGGATTACAATGGAGAGTGGGGGGGGGGGGTTAATTTTAAAATTCACAGGAGACACTGACGCATTTCATGCAGAGCAACTCACTACAATAAATGAGGTATGGCCTTCAGTTTAGGGGCTAAATGTACCTGACAGGTTCCATATGATTATTTTATTTGATTTTGATGTCGTTTGAAATGCACCCAACCACTACATGTGAATATATCCTAAATATTTGCATGAACTGTTTATTTTAGTCGTCAATTGGAGGTTTTAATATTTCACAAGACCCACACTGAACACTGAGGTCCCTGTGAAAAAAATTGTTATGCCCTTTGATGCAAAGATGGAAAATAATTGCATGGCATAAATAGTCTACTCTTTGAGGGGTTAAACATGATATTTACTATAACAATTAATATAATGTTCTATACACTATGCTTGTGACCCAAATCTTAGAACAATGCGTAAACTGCTGAAGAATAGTCCCCCTGAGGAAGCGGTAATGCGAAACGCACGTCGGGGTACTGGCGTCCCAGCCACACACAGCATGGGTAAGCTGATCCTGCCATTATCTTGTTAGGAAAGGCACATAGCACTTTACCACAATGTTACAACTCCATGTTAGGTTGGATTATTAACTTTTTTTGCACAGGCACTTTATAGGATTTTTTCATTAACCTATACATGTTAAGATACCTGGGTTTACATTGCTTAAACTGCTGATTTGTGTTGCGTGGATGCAATAGTGGAATCCCGAGAACAATATATTGTAGTCATACTGTTACATTGATGTTTTTAGATGGTATTGATCAATAAAAGAAGTTTCTAATTTTAAATGGTGTAATGTAGTGTATATGGACCAGATATCACTCATGTGCTCTTTAAGGTTTTGTTTAGTGAAGAATAGTATTGCAAGAGATCATCTAGACTTTATAATTTACCTAACTCAGTGCTTTTTTATTTCATTCATCCTCATTGGAAAGGATAGTCTGTGGAGTTAGGCAGCTTTATGCACATTTGACATACAAATTGAAGATGGGTGCATATACCAACAAATCTTGTCAGTTTATTTCATTGGAGGTGTAACAGTGTGATGTTCCTAAATGACTTGTAATATGTCAAAGTTCCAGCCATCAAGCTGTTTGCTCACATTAGTTAACACTTTAGATTTCCTTTCTGGAAGTGTCACTGTTTGCCATTTAGTATTAACTAAGAAAAACTGGTGAGTGGTTTAAAGCTTATGGATTTAGGGAGCAATGAAAGCTGATTAACTATTCATGAAGAATAATCTTAGTGCAAAACGGAAAGGCTGTATAAAGCATTCTTTTCCTTCCAGTGTAACAATCTTCTAATTATGTTGTCAAGCTCACTGTCGTATCCGCTCCCCTGTGCCATTAAAAACATTTTCTATGTAAAAAAGACTTGTGATTCCGATCCTGTTTGCAGATTTTAACTCTATTGTTTCAAAAGGATCAGTGTATTGCAGAAAGCATTCAAAAATATAGTTGATCATTTTACGATTTTAGACAGAAGGTTACACATACCTGAATATGATACTTAAATGACTTTACGAGAAGTGGAAAAAAAAATATTTTCCATAGACTTCAACAAAATAGGCTCAATATTATTATTCCTAATATTCATTAAATAGTGGGCCCTACAGCTAACCAGTTGTGTGGGGCTCTTCAACCTTATCAAGAATGAGAGGCAGTGCATTAGGTTCCTATCCTATCCTAAAGAAGACGTCACCTTTCTCCAGGATCATTGGCCGGTGGCACTTACATTTCATTTTATTAAATTCTGAAGAGTAGGAGTGGAAGATGCATTACTGTATATTTCCCTTTTACCTATGCCATAATGTTACTATCATCATTATGTTATGTACTGAAGGACATTTAATCTCCAGTGTCCATCTATTAAGAGACTGTATATTAGGTACTTTAGATTGCCACTTACTTGTTATGTAACTCACAGTTGGACGGCATTGGTGTTGTTTTTGATGACAATTACGAAACACTGATTGATGTCTGCCGCAGATGGAATGCAGATCTGTCATTTGGCATAAAATAACTTTATAGCCGAGTGTTGCTCAATAACAAGTTTTTTTCTGACAAACTTGCTCTGTGAGCATGCAGAAGTTACTGGACTGAACTAGAATCACTGAACAGAACTCATCATGTCAGTTCATTTCAGTGATTATTGGTTTGGTCTGGTAAATCCTGGATGGCCCGAGAGTGAATAAAAGCAACAGACAATGACAATAAATAAATACAGCTAATAAACTGGTAAATAATGTTGCTGTTGATTTTTTAAACTCAGTCATATAATGTTGAGTGTTCTGATCACTTGCATTACGAGCTATTAATATTGATAACAATCATAGCATGGACAACCAAAAGCATACAACATGTGTCGACACATAAAATACAATCTTTATACTCCAAATAGATAGAAAATGTGTTATGAGACAATATACAATAATTCTTTATTTACACAAAAGACACATATATCATCCAACACAGGGATGGTGGACAATATAAAAACAATTAAAAATTTACCAAATACATATATATTAGTACATATATATTAGTATATTAGTATGTTCAACCATGTAAGGTTGACAAACAAACCACCTCCTTCACTGACAAAAGTAGTACATGAATCATCCCTACTGGTATATGTACAAGATAGATAACATATGAAGGTCTAAACACTGCACAGAACCTGCAACAGATATAAAGGTTTATACCTGAACAATATTCAATCACAAATGTGTAGTCAAGTAACCAAAAATGGCACAGAGCTCTCATACATTACAAGTCAGTGTACAGGTCAAGAATGCATAGGTCAACATCTCATGCCGTGTGGGGTCGTTCAAAAGTTATGAAGTAGATAGAGGGCTTCCCACGTGTTCTGTCCCCTACTGGGGACTTTCTCAGGGGTAGCTATTAATATTGTTATTTGATTCTATGTTCTTTTACTAATTTTCTCATTCAAAATATATGGAAGCATGATATTTGTGCTGCATATTCACTTGTTTACATCCAACATAGCGCTGATGACTTCACCATGAAACACCATGCCATGGAATTTAATGATATACTTCACTTTAGTGACTCTCCTCTATTAATAGTCAGTGACATGTCTGCAATGTCACAGACCTCTCATTTTGCTTTGGTATAATTGTAAGTTATTCTAGTTTCATATTCTGTTTTAGTTATATATGTTATTTCCTGCAATGCATAAAACAACAGATACTGAAAAAAAAAAATTATTTCTTGTAGATATTAATGGTGTGAAGTTTGGATATTTCTTCACTGGCATCATAAATGCAGAGTTACAAAGTATAAGTTAGCATGCCAGCGCTCTTGTCAGGATCTACTCATTGTTTCAAGGTGAGACAAGCAACTGGAGCTTTGAATGTTGTGTTACCTATGCTTTTGTACTGTGAAAGCATTCCATGTTCTTCTCCAACAGCACACTTATCCTTGACAGTATAAGTATGGTATTTTGATAAAACAGATTAATCCCCTGTCCTTCTCAACTCATTATTCATTACCTTAGTGACCATACACCCACACACAGCAGTGTGTGCACATTTGTATACTTCTGACATTAAGAAGTTAGGACATTAAGATTAGGACTAAACTTTTATTTGCTATTAACTGGCACTCAATGGGGCTCATTTACTAAGGGTCCGAACACCGCACTTTCGCCGGGTTTCCCGAATATTTCCGTTTTGCGCCGAATTGCCCAGGGAGTTGGGCGCACACGATCGGATTTTAGCGCATCTGAACCGGCATGCACGCAATAGAAATCGGGGGGTCTGGCCATCGGACAACTCAACAGATTTGGACAGACCACAGAATTTAAAAAAGTATTTGTGTCGCAAGATCAAGCACTCACATGCACCAGGAAGAAGCAGGTGAATTCCGGCGGATCTTAGTGAATCGTGCCGGACCCAAATCCACGTCGGACAACGCACCGCAGGATCGCGACGGGACCGGGTAATTAAATCTGCCACAATGAGTTAAACACAATTTAGTTTAATTGTTAATAGAATACTATAGGATCTAAATAGGTGTTAGTACCTCTATTTAGTCTTAGTTTTTACCAACATTTGAAGGATTTCTTGGAAATAGAGAAATAGACAGCACCAGTACTATATTACAAGTCCTATACTGCTGAGCAGAGTAGAGTGCAAGTACAGGCGGTCCCCTATTTAAGAACACCCGACTTACAAACAACCCCTAGTTAAAAAAGGACCTCTGGATTTTGGTAATTTACTGTACTTTAGCCTTAGAATACAATAAAGAGCTATAATAGTTATCAAAGGTTTCTGCAAATAAACCTTATTGTTAATCCTGGTTCTTATGACAATCCAACATTTTTAAAATCAAGTTGTCACAGAGATCAAAAAAATAGTCTGGACTAACAATTATAAAATATACAGTTTTGACTTCCATCCAAATTCAACTTAAGAACAAACCTACAGAACCTGTACGTAACCAGAGAATTGCCTGTAACCTGTTAATCCTGGCTCAATGGATCAACTTTGTATGTAATATGGACTTAAAAATAAACTATGCCAATTAATTAGAGGGTAGGTCATTAGTAGTTGATCTTACAATTCGAATATCATGGCCTTGCATGATTAGCACACTGATACAATGGGGCAGATTTATAGAAACTGTCCTAAGGTTAGACAGTGCAGAGTTAGACTAGACAGTCTTATTCTGCACCAGATTTATGAAAGTGATAAATCTGGGTGATAAATCTGGCACAGTATAAGACTGTCTAGTCGTACTCTGCCACTCCTATTAGTTGGCTTACTTTACGCCAGAAAATTAGGACACAATTCTGTCGGGTTAGCAGTATTTCTGGCACACGAACCTTTTTTGGTGTGAGGCCACACCACTTTTCTTAGTCCACGCCCTTTTCCTTGAGCTAGTCATTGGGCAGCCAGAAAACTGTCTAAAACCCTTATAATGTGGTGCAGATAGTTTTTTTAGAACAGAATTCTGTTGTGGACACACTAATAAATCTTCCCCAATGTGTTTGGACCAGGGAACAGACAGCTCCATATCTAGATGGATACAAAAGAACTGCAGTTGTGGCTGAAAGGACCAGGTGAACGTCATCGAAAGGTGACTTGCATGTTGTACCTGGATGCAAAATTATGTCTTTCAGGCTTTTAAAATGTTAGGTGACCATGGGTCGTATATGTTGTTACTTTACTTTATGTTTGTTTTTTGTTGCTTTATTAAATATACTTATGTATTTATTTTATAATATACATTATTTAATCTTGCAATTTGATTTGTCTGGAGAGATGATATTTTTAGTAATACATTTTTATTGAGTCTTGTATGGTATGGAAACAAACTAGACACTTCTTCTATTCAGATTTTCTATTGGTAAGCTTCCCGTTATCAAGGGTATAATTTTAAATGTAAAAAATGCTTTTATAAAACTGCACCCATTGTAGTAAATACCTTTTTTATTTGCCATTACTGTCATGTATTTGATAGACCGTTCACTATTTTTTTTTTGCGAAAACAATATTTTAGTGACAATTTATATTCTTACTCATCGTGCTGCATTCTTATAGAATTCCCATATGTAAATTCTAAAATTTGCATGATTAAGCTGTACAATTCATTTCAACCATCTTTAGCCAAATTCTGTGCAAATTATGGGTGTGATTTTTCTTAAATACCATTGAGAACATTAATTGCATGGTGTAGACCAGGGGTAGGGAACCTATGGCTCGGGAGCCAGATGTGGCTCTTTTGTTGGCTGCTTCTGGCTCTCAGACAGATCTTTAATAAATAACGATGGCTGCTGTGTGTGTCCTTTGTGCGACCCATCGCCACCATCGTCTAAGTTTGGGTCAAAGAGAAGAGCGTGGGAGCGATGAGGAGCTGGCTGCAGGGAGCGCAGGTAGGTGTATATTCATTTTTATTTTATTTTTTTGCTGTGGCTACCCATCTACTGGGGGGCATGTGAATATTGTATGGCTCTTATGGAATAACATTTTCAAATATGTGGCGTTCATGGCTCTCTCAACCAAAAAGGT
Organism: Engystomops pustulosus; assembly: GCF_040894005.1. NCBI lineage: Eukaryota > Metazoa > Chordata > Amphibia > Anura > Leptodactylidae > Engystomops > Engystomops pustulosus. The sequence goes on from NC_092412.1 coordinate 96,061,461, forward strand.
TCCTGACCCCTGGTGTAGACTGTCTAAAAAGTACAATTGGTGTTGTGAATGATCACTTTTCAACTTGGGTTGTGTAATGTGCCAACATAGAGTATAAGTATATGAAAAATAGACCAATTCTTTATCAAACTCTAAAGACTTTATCAAATAAAGAAACCATAAAGGAGCTATTGTTAGTGACCACATAATAGATTATAATTATTACAATTTCCAAACAACCGCTAAAGTGTTATGTAATTCATACAAATATGTTGTCTTGTATCATTTGCACAGCTTTTTTATTTTTTGCAATCAATAAATTTAAGTTATGAACTTCAAACCTAAAATAATGTGTATATTTACATAGGCAATCTATGAATTTTATTGCTTCAGTGTGTGGATGCTTTAATTAGATAGAGTGAATTCTCCATATGAGTTATTCCTCATACACTGCTATTGCAAAGTTTGGAGCCACATAATTAAATATTATTCAATGTAGTGGGGCATTTTTGAACTTTTAATCCAAAATGGTTGTCTTAACATAGGAAACTTATTTAAAGTTCAGTAGACAGTCATTTACAAGTAATCTTACAGTTTTATTTAGCCAGGCAACATATCTAATTCATTCATATCCAAATGAACTCTGCATAAACTCTTTTTACATGCCTAGAAGGCAATCGGTATAGTTTTGAATGTCTATCAAAAGGATCATGATGAAACAATGAGCATTTAAGGTAATTGCTAGATTAGATGATATACAACCATAAAATGGCATAATTAGATAATTTATAATAACATACAGTTGGTCAACCAATCACCAATCTCTGGAACATCTGTCTGTTACTGTGGTACGTGCAAAAAATCTTTAACTAGTGAACAGTATGGCAGCTATGCAAAGCCAAATCTTGCATAAATAAGGGTATAATCTAGCATATGTTATGATGTCAACTAATGTATAGCTGCTATATGTAATGCTTAGATCTGATAAATAAAACACATGCCATATAAACAAAGCTCAAAATGAATTGAATGAATATAATGTTTTGGTTTTATTTCTAAAATCTCTAAATCCTGTATCTACTTGAAAAAAAAATCCTTTTGAAAATAGTTAACATGACTATTTTGTAAGATGTTCAGCTACAGGGAAGAAATCATTGCAAAAGGAACTCATAGGATCAACTGTGGAGATAATCAGATCAGCCTATTGCACCAATGCCCTTTTCCTTTTTTGCATCTCTGTTTTAGCTCCCCTCCTCCAAATAGCCAGAACATTTTTTTTTATATTTACAGAGCTATAAAGGCATGTTTTCTACATAACAATATACATTTCCTAGTGGCACAATTCCATGCAATATTCTGGAAAGTGAGAAAAAATAAAATTGTTGTGAAAATGACAAATAATAATACAGGCTCTGTTTTTATGGTGTAGCATTTATATAAGTTTTATTGTAATTTAACATATTCTACAAAGATTTACCATATTTTTGGATTTTAGAGCACATTTTTATTAAAAAAATGTCTTGCTTAAAAGTGTATGCATCTTAAAGTCTGAGTTCATGATGATCCAGCACTGTAAGACTCACCTGACTGGTGTCCTGGAGCACGGTTGAAATTCCGACAATGCACTTCACCCAAACACTGAGAGAGAAGAGCCTCCGTACTGCTCTCACTCTCTCCCTGCCATCCTGATATAAGTATTACTGCAGGACTGCAAGGTCTTTAAACCCTTTCATGGTGCCAGTAGAAGGTCAGGACAGACCCAGGTGAAGGAACCAGAGAAGTCAGAGAAGAAGTTGCTGCTAGGACTGGGAATGAAGATGAGCTCTGTGTGTGTTGGTGTGTGTGAATGGATATAGCAGTGGCAAGTGTGTTCATGTAAGTGTATGTAGCACATCTAAGTAAGTGAATGTATCAAAAGTTATGTGAATTAATGGATGTAGCAGAGCTGTGAACCAGCAAATGGATGTAGCAAAGCTGTGTGTGAGTTAATGGATGCAGAAAAGCTGTGTGTTAGAGTGAATGGATTTAACAGTGATGTGTGAATGAATGGATGTGTGTAACAATCAGAGAATTTTTAATTTATGAAATATAAGAAATTATGTATGAAACAAGCAAGATTTGAGAGGGGAAAATAATGCAATAGACAAATAACACATCCAAATAATGATACTTTAGAAAAGAGAGGGAAAGCGGATGTGCAAACATGATACATTTTATTATTTCATCAATATACAAAGATAAAAACATTTAAAAACCCAAAAAATGGGAAAAAGAACAAAATGGTCTCTCCTCAGAGAAATATTTCATATATGTACAACCAACAATGGATAACAAAGCTGCTAAATATAAAGGTAATTAATTATGTATGAAATATATTATATTTTTCTAGATGACTAGATTAATTTGGTGTGTCTTATGGTCCAAAAAAATTTAAAATACAGTAAATCTTTTATTCAAACATTATTTTGCAACAGAATAAAACATATTTTAATGTTCTGACTTTTTCATATTTTGTAGGATGGATGTATTATGTGAATATCCTGCCTCCTAAATAGAAGATTGAGATTTAATTCAGACAGTGAATACCCACTTTGAATGAGAGGACTTACTACAAGAGCCCTCTCAATTAAAGTACCCTAGAGGGTCTGAAATAATAGTAAAAATAAATAAATATTTTTAAAAAACTGTTTAACCCCCCCCCTCCCCTTTCACTGGAACACATAAAAAATAAATAAGCAGTAAAAAATAATAAACATCCCAAAATACTCGTTCTATTAAACTATAAAACAGATTATTCCTGCCCATATAAACTAAAATGAAAAATTCCGGACAAATGTCTGAATCACCACTTTTTATGCATTTTTCCAACCATGAATATTTGAATAAATAATGAGGAAATGGTCATATAGGTCAGCACTTACCATAAAATACACACACCTCTCATATGTCTGTACACCAAAGTTTGAAAAAGTTATTAGCCCAAAGAATAAAGAGAAATCGTCATTTGGAGCACAGTATGAAAGCCGCAAAACAAAACCCACAAGAAAACACAGCATATGTGTTTTTTGGTCAATTGCTCATATTCTTCTTTATGAGAAGCCCTAGTTTTCAAAACTACCACTTCTCCCGGGAATAACTTTAGAGCACTTAAGTGAGAAATTTTGGTTGATATGTTTTGCACTTATCTATGACAAATGGAAATATGTCAAAAATTTAGAAAGATTTGCCAAAATAAAGAGTCTAAGGGGGAGATTTATCTGTTTTTCTTCTTTTTCTTAATACAAAAATGTCTCAGGTTTTGGAGCAGTTGTGAATTTGCACATTTTTTTTGCAACTTTTCTGTATTTCTGTCAAAACTCACTGTGCACTAGGCTGAGCTGAAGTAGACATTCCATATACACTTGAGTATAAATCAAGTTTTTCAGCAAAATTAATGTGCTAAAAACCTTTACTCAGCTTATTCTATACTCACTTTTCTGACACCCCCCACAGGTCCTCTTCTGTCATTAGCTCTGGCTCCATCTTGGGGTCCCCAAGTAATAAAAGAATTAATTAATTAAATACTGCATAGCACAGACCATGACGTCAGCCGCTTGCCGACATCATAGTGCGTGCGCCGCCATTATCTGCATTTTTTTTGTTATTTTAGACTGGGCAGGGGGCTGCTGGCTATATACAAGGGCATGCAGTGGCTATGTACTAGGGGCAGGAACTGACTTTATAGAAGGGGGCTGCCTATATACTAGGTGGCATTGGGCTGGCTATTTAGTAGAGGGCTGCTGGCTACATACTGTGGGACATGGGTGTGCAGGCTATATGCTGGGGAGGCTTTGAAAAATACATTTCCCACCCTAAGCTTATACTTTTTTGTGTTAATAATATGTGCCTTGGCTTATACTCAGGTCAGCTTATACTTGAGTATATACAATATCTATCTTAGTGATCCTAATGTTTACACACATTGGGGGTTAGTTATCACCAGGGCCAACACGTCGATAATTGGTCTTCGAGACGGGTCTTAAGGTGCCACTTAGATTCCGGTCCCACGTATCGGCTAGTACCACATCCCGCGATGGTCCAGAGGAACCACTGATTCCGTATCCTGACAGGAAGCTAAATAGGAACAGTATTAGTTCAATGGTACTAAAATCTGTGTAGGGTACTTACTATCTTGTTCAACCAGAGTGTGAGGAAGAGATGAGTGCCAGTGTTGTGGCAGCAATCGATTATTATTCTGGTGCCAAAGATAATAATGGCAGTGGTTTTGACTTCACACATCATGAATACAATGGAAATACTAGTTTTACCTTTCCACATTTAAAGAAGATGACATCTGATTATGGTGACCCATTGGAGTTTGCTTACAGGGAGGTGGTGGGGGTGGAAGAAGTGATTATTTATATGTTGCATTGTATCCGTAACTCATTTGACCTAACAGCAATAAATTTATTTAATGTGTTAGGCAGTGTATTTTGTCTTTTTAATATGGTATCAGTATCACTGTTTAGTGATTTGTGTTTGGTATATTATTGTAATTGTTATTATATTCTATTTTATTAATATTTTTTGTATTTTTATTCACTTAGGATATAAAACTGGGTAAAAATGAAAGTTTTTTTTACAAAGTTTTGTTTTTCCATATATTTATGTTTGTAATGTTATATATTAATGTCAGTTTTGACCTTTTTACTATTTGCTTGGGTGAACATAATTACAGGAATTTCATGGTCCTGTGCAGGATGCAACTGCCCAAGCCACAAGTGATAGAGCAGGTCCTTATTTACTGACAGACATACCAAAATATCCCTCCAGCTTCTATAAAGTATTACACTGTAACTGAAATGGGGAGTCAAGTTAAGTGGCTTTCTGGGCATAATGAGGTGGGGCTCCATTGAAAATTTTGCCCCATGGCCCAGAGGGGTTCTCTAGCTACCCAACTGATTGTCAAGATTTTTCTTTGTGATTCCCTCAGATCCTCTGCAATTGATCCAACAGAGTCAGATAATGACACCTCATCTCCAGCACACACTAATGAAGGTAAACTCCATTGCTGTTGACTTGTTTGGCTAGATGAACATGAGTCCTAGGCCTTGTTGTGGGCATCCAAGGTGAACGTTTTGAGGAGCCAGCTCTGGTGAAGTCTTCTATCTAGCAATCTATTATCCCTCTCTTCAGTGCAGTTTATTGTTTTTGTATGATACATTTTTGCACATAAATCTCGGCGACACAACAGACACAAATTAGACTAACAAGAACAAACCCTAATTAACAAACACAAAACGCACCTAAGACAAATTAGAAACTAAAAAAAATAGAAACTAGGCTGACATGGAAACTAGATAGAGAAAAGATAAATCTGCCCTAAATGTTCTGTTTTCAAAAAGATGGGGGCACAGGTTTTCTGGTATACAAGCCCTGAAATTGGCCAAATGGACGTGGATCTGTTATCCAGCAAACACGAGATACCAAGCCACAAGTTTCTTTGCAGTCCTATTGACCTTGAACTTTGTATATAAGATGGTGCCTGATAGATTGTTAAAGCAGCAGAAAGAATGGCAGGACCATCATACAACCTGTTTACCTCTTGTGTATCCCCCTTGTTAGCTCTTGCAAGCAAGGCCCTCATCTCTTTTGTTCCATATTGTTTGTGCTGTGTCATGTTTTATTTCATTTGTAAATGTCCCCTATGATATGTAAAGCGCTACGGAATATGATGGCACTGTGCGTCTCCAGGCGCCTCCGTGTTTCCCATGTTCCTGTGGTGTTCCTGTGTTCCTTTGGCATTCCTGTGCTCTTGTGGCGGTCCTGTGTTTCTGTGGCGGTCCTGTGTTCCTGTGGTGGTCCTCTGTTCTGTGGCATTCTTGTGTTCCTGTGGTGTTCCTGTGGCTGCCCTGTGTTCCTGTGGTGGTCCTGTGCTCCTGTGGCGGTCCTGTGCTCCTGTGGCGGTCCTGTGTTCCTGTGGCTGGCCTGTACTCCTGTGATGGTCCTGTATCCCAGTGGCCATCCCGAGGTCCTGCCATCCCGAGGTCCTGCCATCCCGAGGTCCTGCCTATCCGAGGTCCTGCATATCCTGCTTCCCTACCTTGGCTGCCAACGCGGGCCTAGTCACACCCATGGAATGACCTGGTGGCTTCCCACTGCAGCAAGACCATTGTGGCTAGTACCATCATCTCCCACTGTGGTCCAGGGAGTCCACAGACTCTTGCCCCAAGAGACTCTCCCACACTCCCGTGTGTGACAACAATGCAGAGTTTTTTAAGCTGGTAGTCGAAAAACTACTGCATTTTATAGTTAGTGGCTACATGGCCTATGACTTTTAATTGTTGTATTTTTCTGTTTCATTTTGTCATGCTTCAATGAAGCTGATAAAACTATTTGAGACCAGTTAAAACATATTTGTCTGGATTGGATTGTGTAGATTCCTTTTTTTTAATTTAAGTCTTAGACTAAAGCTTGTGAATGCATTTGGTGGAATGTAGGGAAAATATGCAAAGTTTTCCTGTATGGGATAAGGAAAATCATGCCTCTTTTAGTGACCTTGTAAGGCAGCTCCCTTGACATCAAGCATGACCTTCAGGAAGAATTTCAACCTGGTTGGGTCTCTTCAGTACAGTGCAGGGAACTGGTTTGACTAAGTGAGAGGCACTGTGTAGGTGTGTGGAGTTTTATAGCTACGGATGCTCCACTAGGGGGATTCTGGTAAAATATGCAAAGTTTTCCAGGATGGGATAAGGAAAACCACACCTCTTTTAGCTACCTTGTAAGGCGGCTCTCTTGACATCAAGCATGAGCCTCAGGAAGCCTTATGACATGATGCGGGATTAAAACCAAACCAGTATATCTATTCCAAAAGGAACAGCCTCCAAACTGTAGACAGAACTGTTTCCACCTGGTTGGGTCTCTTCAGTACAGAGTAGGGAACTAGGTAGCTAAAAGAGGCATGGTTTTCCTTATCCCATCCTGGAAAACTTTGCACATTTTCCTAGAATCCCCCTAGTGGAGCATCCATGGCTATAAGACTCCAAACGTTCCTACTGCAACCTTAATTGGCAGTCTCATACCTTGAGACAGGACAAAAACAAAACTTGAGTTAGACAGCTTACTCACATATCTTCATTCACAATCAATGGCGTGGTGGAGGGCCATACCTTGATGGTTATAGTACATATCTCAGCTCATTGCTCACCTGGGCTTGTGCTATTGTACTCTATTGATTACTTGGTTTTCTGATCTAAGCTTTGTACTATCGACTATCACTTTTGCACTATCACTTTCTGTAATATACTTGCTATTTTGTTGTGACCCAAACCCCTGACCTCACTTTCTGTGTTGTTTGTTTGTCAGTCTTGTTTCATGTCTGCACTGTGAGGGAGCGGCTTCTAGTTGCTGCCCACCGCTTAAGGTGGTGACCAGTAAGTAGACAGGTGACAGCTTGGGGGCTCAACTTAAGACTGACTGTCCTGTTTGTCCTCCCTGCGCCTCTAGCCACCCACTTTACTTTATCAAAAAAGTACCTGCTCCAAATGTTAATACTTTCCCCCAATTGTCTGTTCATTTAAATGATGCCCATCATCCCCCATCAGAATTCATTGACTTTCATAAGGTAAGCAGTTAGTACGGATAGGTACTGACCAAATTGATATTAACTAATGCACAAACAAGAGATTGTTTATTCTTATGACGTCTATATTTATTTATAATTGGATATACATTGTAAATAAAATAATTATACATTTATTAAAAAATCAGATTTGAAGTCCTGGATTCAAAATTACATTTTTATTTGGCTGGAAAATACAGTTACAAGGCAAGCAATCTTGATTGGCATAATTCCATTTCCTCATCCAGTATTTTGTCTTTATGAATATTTATTTCCAAATCAGTAAAAGGAGAAACAAGCCACTATTTAATCATTAATATAGTAGACAATCTGCACTGTGTTTATCATTGTCTATCTCCACAAAACATTGGCATGCTTCATGTAACAGCTATAACTGGTTTATATTTCCTTCCTTTAATATACTGTATAATTAATGTGTGTATGAGAAATTTTGATGTTTGAAAAATATCATCTTTTGTATTCTGATTTATTAAGGCAAAGTCAACTAAACAGGTTTTGGAATTCTTGTACTCATATAATATTTATATATAAAACTTTGAATATAATCTTAAAAAAAAAGGTTCTAACAAGAGGCAAAAAAATATTAAAATCCCCTGGATTGAAACAGTGCCAATGTATGTCTTAAGAAATTTTAACCCATTATATCTTGATACATGACACTTAAATTTTACTACAGCCATCAACCATTCATAATTTAGTACAACGTGTTGTATTACATTTATGACTAGTCAAAAAATTGTATCGGCAAACTTCTGTGAAAACCCAGAGAACATATGTTTAATATGTAACCTCTTACCTAAAATCCAGAATTCTTAATCCAATGCAAATTTTAGATTTTTAAACTATAAGGTAGATGGAATTTTCAACGGCTTAGAGGTTTATTTTAAAGGTCCTTGACCCCATGCAAAATGTACAACATGTAATTTACAATACTAGTGATATATGTAATAGCAGCTGTCCCTCACCACCACCACGTCATAGCCAACTTCCTTTTGCAGTTCCTACTCCTTGCCATCCTCTTCAGTGTGCTTTGTCCCTCACACACTAGTCTTCACCTGTCAGTTCCTGATATTTCAAGGGACTGCATGCACACAGAAAATAATAATAATAGTAATTCCTTTATTTATATAGCGCACAAAGCGCACACAGATTAAGCAGCGCTGCACAGGGCTTGCCAAATTGGTCCCTGTCCCTAATGGGGCTCACAATCTAATCAACCTAACAATCTTTCCCCTACCGACTGCAGCACATTGTTGGTGATTAAAGGCACTGTGGCATTTTTTTCATACGAGCGCCAGCGTATGATTGCCCCGCTGCTGCATCCTGTAGCGGCATACATCAAGAGGCTTCCGCCTCCTGATGTATTGGGGCAGTCGGCCGCACAGCGTTTTCACATATGAAAAGTCTCTGGCAGCAGCGAGTGCACCAGCGTGCGGACAGTAACACCCTGTCATATCATGGTAGGGCCCAGATGTGATGATCTGCATCCAAATAACATATGTAACAAAAGAGAAAGAAAGACGGATGCATATATACAAAATCAGACAAATTTCGTTTTTATTCTTCAATGTATAGACAAACATATAATTTAAAACACCATTAAAAAAGTCCCAACTTGGACATACATGAATAACAAGAACAGGCAGAGGTATGGGGCATGTAAGTTGAGGTAGCAATAGTGGAGCAGCAGATATGTGCGTTATTATGGAGACCACAGCAGAATATATGAAGTAGAATGCAAATGACCATGTGAACTACGGTCTAGAATGAAGTAGTACTAGCCGCTTGGTCTCTAGGGGGTCTATGTGGCCAGAATCAAACTTGCCACCAGTTACATAAGGCACAATCTGAATACATCATGAACAGATATACAACAAATTTTTAGTCCCAACCTGTGTCTGGAGAGGAGAGACCCGACGCGTATCGCCTTTCAAGTAGGCTTCATCAGGAGTGAATGACTGCTGGGGGAGGACTGCCCTTTATACCCGTTGCTGCTCAGTGTTTGGTTCCGGTCCGAATTATGGCGCATGCGCAATGCATTACTTCTCGTCTGGCGGAAGTACGTCATCCAGCATGATTCACCTGGTCTGTGGAACGCAACTTGCGTCTCACCGGACCAGAGATGGAACAGCGCATGCGCGCCACTGGCCAATGGCGCTTCGTGGCACCTGGGAAGTACGGTAAGTAGTGCACAAGACAAAAGTTAGAATGGTAGGTTATATCGGCGCAATATTACAGTATAGTGCAAAATGAGTACAGTGTGGGTCCTATAAATAGTACACGTCCCTACAATAATATGGTACAGCCCTGCAGTATGTGACTACAACAATCATATGGTGCCAGGAGTAGGCAGGTATTGCATAATCAATACTCCACCTAAAAGGCGGCGTTAGATATCATATCATGGAGTAATCATTCCATTGTGCCGAAATAAATAAATAAATAAACAAGATAATTGTTTATATAGACTAAACAGTATGCTGCTCATAACAAAAGATGTAGAAAAAAGAATTGAATTGGTTCGGCGCAATATTAAAGAGGATTGGTTCGGCGCAATATCAAAGTACGATATTATCATGCTATGAGTGGCAAGCAAGAGATATTAAATAGAATATTTCACAGGCGATTTACATGGTTGGATTTGCCAAGGGTACCATATAGATGACGAAAGAAGAAAAGGGAAAGAATTTATGATTGCTTGGATATAAAATCAATGCATATTGCGCGTAAAACATGCATATTTAATATAGTTAGCAATGCTAAAGTCGTGCACGTAAGAACGACATCGACTGAAACACTCATATAATAGGATATTATATCCAGCGCAAGGACATGATGGTATAGGTAGGTGGCATGATGGGTGGAAATCCCGTAGTGCCAATAGTAGACAAAGGACCGTGCTGTGAACTGAAATATATATGGTGCCATCAAAAGGCCATATGATGATGAATTGAATCGACAAAATATTGTGACCGCATAAGAGAATGGGAGGAGGTTATCGTTTAAGGTATCACAAAAAAGGTTTATAAAATTTAGCATATCTCAAGTGCCATACAAATGATCAATAAAATACAAAGTCAAAATTTCATGAAGCTTGTGACATACATGTTAAAACTGTGCGTATTAAATAAAACAAGATTTTAGGACAAGTGCTCATATAATAAAGTGATACGTGCTGAAAAGTTCAAATATCTTAAAGTGCTATGCCATTCACCAGAGGTCATGCTGCACAGTTCATGCTGAAAGCATTGGTATAAATATATTGTACTAAGTGACAGTTGTCATAATGCTACAATGCAATTCAAGATGTAAAGGTGCAGCCATGACTTAAAGTGACTAGTGCTGGTATCCTCGAGGTAAGACAGAGAAGTGTCTTATGAATTAGAAACATGATTCCAAGAATAAATGCGGTTGCAATATCTAACTGTCAGGTGCGTGGAGACAGCGCTGGGCAAAGAAGGAAGGGGCAGTCCTCCCCCTAAAGGTTTAGTATTAATACCATGAATAAGCAAAGTTATAACTGAACAAGGGGATAAATATATGAAGAAAAGAGGGGGGAAGGTGAGTAATACTAAACGTAGTGATTTGCCTGGTCAGAGTTACATTAGTATGAGGTCGAAGGCATTTTTAGACCTGGTATACAGAGCCGAGAAAGTGCCGGCTGACACTTTGTATAGGAAAAAAGGAATGCTACCCAACTCCAGTTGGCAATTTCCGGCAGCAAGAAGAAAAGTCTCTAGGTAAGTATGGTCTCCGGGTAAATAGGGATCGGATCAATGTCTAAAGGATGCCGAGGTCCGGCTAACAAGTTCCAATTCAGTAGGAAATAGGGTCTCGGAGTGAGAGGATGTCAACCATCAATATCCAGGTAATCTTGAGGGTATGGTGATAGATGTTGAATTCTCATTGCATAATCCGGGTGGATCGGATAAAGATGTAAGAGAAAGCCAATGAGCAGTTTATAAATACTGTAACTTAAAAAAGGAGAGAAAAAGAGTGTTATAGACAATATACAGAGGAATCTATAGATTGTGATACTTAGTGTCAAAAGACTGGTGCATGAAACTAGTGTGCTTACTGTTTGCAGGGGTTAACCTGTGGGTGGGGAAGATGGGGGGAAGTGAGTGGAAGGAGTGACTTGTGTGGGGAATACACAAGTAGTGTGGTGATTGTAGTGGTGTATGGGGTCCAATGCACAGATTCACTTATAATAAGGGGCCCAAAATCTTGTATGTGTAGGGGGTCCAGCGCAATGGGTAACTGTAAGGGACCCTAATATGTGAACTTTAGTGAAAAAAGGGAAGAAAGTGGTGGGAAAGGGGGCTATATGGATAATTTTTATATAGATGGTGAAGTGGGAGACTAAGATGTAGATGTTATTATTTTTTGTAGAAACCTGTAAAATTGAATTCCTCATTGAGGCCCTTAGGGGAAACGCAGTCCAGTGTATAAATCCACCTGGATTCTTTTTGTAACAATCTTGGAGTGATGCTGCCACCCCTTATACTCTGAGCGATCTTTTCTAGGCCCACTACCCGCAGATCTTTTGGGTTTCCTCCATGTTGTTGTGAAAAGTGGGACGCAACTGAGGAAAGCATCTTACCTTTCTGGAAATCTGATGCGGCATTGTTGATGTTCGATACATGTTGCTGGAAGCGTCTTCTCAATTCTTGTGAGGTTTGTCCTATATACACTTTTGGACAGGGACATAACAGGGCATAAATCACAGCTTTTGACTTGCAATTAATATATTGTTTGATCTTGTATTTACCTTGGCCCACTGGATCCTCGAAATGTTCCGTACTGATGATTTGCGGACATACTGTGCAGGCTCCGCATGGAAAAGACCCTTGTAGGCGTATTCCCCTTCCAAGGGGAGAGGTAGGACGTTGGAAATGACTGTTGGTGAGTAAGTCCCTTAGATTTCTGGCCCTTCTGGCCGTGAGTTGAGGTTTACTATTGATGTGAGGGAGGAGTCGTGCATCACTTCTTAGTATGTCCCAATTTCGCTCCAGAATCTTTCGTATATCTTGCCATTGATTGTTGAAGGTGGTTACAATTCTTGGTTTGTCTTGTTGGGTACGTATTTTGGGAGTCAGGAGGTCATTACGTGGACAGTAACACCCTGTACCACCCACTGCCGGCCATACTGCAACCCCCCCCCCTCCCGTCCTCATGCCCCTTCACGCCTCACTGGGGTGAAGGTGGCGGGGAGGACAAAATAGTCGGAAGTCCTAGCAATAAGCTAGCATCTGCAATTATTCCAGGGCCTCTACGCAGAGACCCTAATATATATGCCCCCCTGTGTCTATTTGGGAGGTGCCTAAACATTGAGGTCCTTTGATCATAGGAAATATATGTTGGTATGATGTGTTTTGAATTCACTGGGTCACATTTATCAGGGCTTGTTTGCCTTAAATATGGAATACAAGTCCTGAAACAGGTGCGATTCCTGGTGCACAGCCAGAAATAGAATAGGAATCATCTTAATGTGTAGCAAACTATTTGCCAGACAGAACCTTGAGGTGCAGATTTTTATTAGGCAACTATACCCACTCCACAAAAACATACTCAGGACCAGGAGAACATATTTTATTTTCCTGGTGACACTGTATGTTTCATCTAAGTGTCAACTCTAGACTTGAGACAATATTTTGTAATTAAACCCAGAGTTAACTCTGTTATTCAAAGTGAATTCTGTGAGAGGGACAAAGTGTTTCCTGCTCTTACTTACTGGTCCATTCGCGATCCAGCGGCGTGTTCTCCGACGCTGATTCGGGTTCTGCCGGGATTCACTAAGGTCGCGCGCCCAATGTCCACTAGGCGTTGATGCTGCACTGAAGTCCGCCGAGGTTCGCTGGAATTCACCTCCTTCGTTGTGGTGTATGTGAGTGCAATTATTTTTTTAAATTCCGCGTTTTTTCCGAATCCGTCGAGTTTTCCGATGGCCACGTGCTCCCCCATTTCTGTTGAGTGAAAGCCGGCGGCAATGCGCCACAATCCGATCGCGTGCGCCAAAAACCCGCGGCAATTCAGGGAAAAATTGTGCAAATCGGTAATATTCGGGAAACCCAACGAAAAATAGCGTTCGGGCCCTTAGTAAATGACCCCCAATATTTCCAGATACTGAGAAGGCAAAGGATATGGTTATTTAACAAGGATGCTAACAGTTTAGCACTAAAAGTTTAATTCAGAAACGTATGCTTTCTACATGTTTCATGTTCCATGAAAAATGCTTTCAACCAATCAACCAACTCCATGGTAACATGTAAAACGCCTTTGTTTCTGCAATGTGTTTAAGAATGCATTGTAAACGTAACACATGACTGCACTCTCATAAGTCATCATATGCCTGGGCTGTGGCTAGAGTGCTAAAAAGAAAATACAGGCCACGGCTTCAAATGCTTAAGTTCAAAATTTAGAGTAGTTGTCCACTCCTGTACATATCCCCTCACATGGCTTGGGTCCATGTGAATTTGAGACATTTGGAACAAAAAGTCTTAAAAAACACCAAAAGTGGCAGCTGCCACGACAGGAAATGCTAATCATCTATCACAAGTGAAAAGACATAGATATACATAAGGCACAAATTAGACCTTCCAAAAGTCTCATTTATACCACACAAAAAAAAATATTTACTAAAATACATGTCCCCCAATGACACTATCAGTGCATCCTCAGTCCCCTCTCCATTGACAGAGGATGATGCTGGCATGGATGTTACAATAAGGATGTAAGATTTACATACACAAAGAGTTATGGAGGTTGCTGATGGCTCCTTTAGAATAAATAGCAAAATAATAAAATGTACAATAAGTTTGAGATTGTAACATCCCCCACCGTGGCCTAGCCTTTTCTTGGGGACTGGAAGGCAGCCGGAGCCCAAAATACCGGAGTAGCTGGCGATTGCGGCCTAGGGCACGCTGTGATGACGGTGCTTGGTATGGGGCCCGGAGGCTGGCCTACAGCCTGGCAGGTCTCCAGCAGGTGGTGTGTGCAAGAAATATGGAGGGAGAGGCTGATGCTGTGCTTTATCCCTGGGGCAACCCCTGAGTGTCTGTAGGATGAGCCCCTGGGTAATGGAGGGGGAAGCCCGTGGTGGTACACAGCCGTATCCGTGGATCAGACAGAGGCAACATTGTGCAAATACACTCATGGTTCTTTCTTGAACAACGGGTAGCAGGCAACAGGCCAAAACGGATTCTGGTAGTGGAGTGGTCATGGAGAGTGGTCCTCAGGAATAGTGCACCAGCCTGGTAGTAGTTGCAGGCTGGGAGAATTTAGATGGAGCTGTGTCCAATCTGTGGAAGCTGCAGCTCTGGGTTAGAGTCTCCTGACTCAGTTCCTGGGATTGGTTTTTTGTGACAGCACTAAAGGTGTGCGGTGAACTAACTCTCTGTCCATGCGCTCAAAGACCATGTGCTCCCCCTGCACAGGGGTTTTATACTCCCCTTGGTCAGGTGGTAGTACCTCTCCAATCACACTTCAGTTTACAATACGGCCACATAAATGGATAACATCTTACACCCATTTAACTATTGCCTTTCTAGGCAGAGGCTACAGCTGCAATTACATAATCTCTCAGTGCTAGAATCTTACTAGACGGGTTCATGACTCCCTCTAACAGCTCCTAACCTGGAGAGGGTGCTATTCGCAACTACCAACCTGCCTATGTATTGGCAGGAGTGTTGCATGATTATCTCCTTTTATAATAATATACTAAAGTTTCTTTTTGGCTACAAGAAAAAGAAATATTGTTTGTGGTGTTAAATTTGTAAAATACAGATTCACTACCATTAATACTGAAGTAAAATGATGGTCCTTGTTCTACTGTGTTATAAGGTTAATTGACATTCAAGGGCTTTATGCTACAATGTGTTTGCTGAAGCCATTAAGCGTATATCAGAAATTAATTTATAGAGAATGTAGTTTGATACCTTGATCTATCAATGTTAATAGTCCCATTTAGTGCACTTCAGAAAGGAAGGTTATAATGTTTTGACAAACATACTAGGCTAAAGCCTCCAAACTTAATGTTACCAAGCAGATGACAAGAAAATAAAAAAATGCTGCATTACTTGACATTTACTTTAAGTGCTCAACAGCTAATATCCAATTGAATTATGTTATTTGTAGGTTAAGGCCTCACACACATGGTGAAGCCAGATGCAAGGACCCCATGTGCCATTACACAGTCTCCATAGATCACTATTTATCTATGGAAATGGCATAATGTCTGCCAATATCCGTAGATACTCAAAAAGAAGCTCTTCTCCTAGATCACTGACTGGAAGCCATCACTGGTGTCCCCTTCCTGGAAGTCTGGGAGCCAGATGACCCAGTCCCCCTTGTCTGAGCCTGGGCTCTAGAAGGGTGGCTACTTTTTGGCCATGCTAGAGACTCCGCAAGCACATGGAGAGAAGTCTGGTTACAGTTCAGAGCTGCGTGGGGCCAACCTAATCTCTAAATCCACACTCAATAGTTTGGGTTGCTTTATGGATAAATGTACCCCTGCAAACCAGTACAATTGAAGTAATAGCCAGGTATTAAAAACATTACATAAGACATTTTTATAAACAGTTTTGATGTAGAATTTTTTTTCAATAATATAACCTATCAAAGTGGAATTTAGCTTTTAAGATGCCATTTATATTCCCCAAATCAATACGTCAACTTCAACATAACATCACTAAATCTTCACACAATATTTATTACATTTGTGATTCCAGTTTTCTGTCTTGTTGTTGCCAACTTCCTTACCTTGATTCCAATCTTGATAGGCATGATATTAACTTACATTGCAAAGTTTTGACTGAAATTTACACTGATATTTGCATAGATTAAAATTGCACATTAATATATTCTCTAAAGCCCAAAGCCAGGCTTACACCCCATCATATTGAGATGTTTGAGAAAGAGCTGCACAGAAGTCCTCAGTGGTCTACTTCCTTTTTGGGGAAAGACAGAATGATGGGGATTACATGCGGTCCCATACTTAAGGATACCCGACTTATAGATGACCCCTAGTTGCAGATGGACCCCTCTGCCCCCTTTGACCTCTGGTGAATCTCTCTGGATGCTCTGCTTTAGTCTTTTGCAATGATCAGCTGTAAAGTGTCTGTAATGAAGCTTTATTGGTAATCCTTGGCCTCATTACAGCAAAAAAATGTTAAACTCCAATTGTCACTGGGGCCCAAAAAAATTGTCTATAACTACAATTATAAAATATACAGTTTCAAACAAACCTATGGACCCTATCTTGTATGTAACCCGGAGACTGCCTGTATATAGCTCTACTGGATTTTTTACAACTGTGCTATACCCAATCAATGGAGTGACACTACCGTTTTCTGCTTCTTTTTATATAGTAGGATGTAATCTTATAATTAGCTGGTTTCCCAGGGTTCAAACCTATTAAATCCCTCCATCTGTACTGCACCTTAAAGAATTTTAATGAGAAAGACAAAAACTTACCAACATAAAATAAACTTGTGGAATCTTGCAGTATGAACACTACTAAACTGGGAATCAACATTTTAGTTAGGGGTTACATAGACCCTCTCCCAACCAAGGGGTTGGTCACTTTACCTCTTGTTTTTTGCAATGTGTGTAAGTGTGGGCAGAAGGACATTAGGTAATATATACATATTAAAAGTACGCTGCCACTTTCTTGATATGTAGTGAAGCCTCCTGTCTTTTTCCTCATCAGCCTGACATCCCAGAACATAAAATGGCTGTAGATGGAGAGTCATGTGATCTCTATCTGTCCATGAGCAATCACCCAGCCATGACCTGGATCTTATATTCATGAATAATATCATAAGGTGCTGGCAGGGCAATTGTCCATGGACAGATAGAGATTACACAGCCCTCAGTCTGTGGGCATTTTATGGACAGGAATGTCTGGCTGATGAGGTAAAAGACAGGAGGCTTCACTTAACATATCAGGAAAGTGGAGCAGAACTATTAATAGATATATATATATATATATTGGTAAATGACTTAATATCCCCCCACCCTTATTTACACACACATTATAATAAACATACGGTAAAGTGGCCAACCCTTTATAAATGCAAAATTAGCAGAAAGTTCAGGAGGCTGCTGCAAAATTCTGAGCTGTTAACAAGTATGAACAAAGAAGCAAAGTCAATAGTGGAAAATAACCTCTTTGTGTTACAATTTTTCTATGCATAAATCTCAATTCTAAATATTGAGAAGCTGCAAAACATTTCGTATATGCTGAACAATTATTATCTAGCTTCATTTTGTATCTGCTTTATCTGCAATTTACACAACAATAGGTTCTTCTTATATTTTTAATCAATTTATTGAAGAACGTCAAAGATTGTTTAACCCCGTAAAGTGACACTGTCACACTTAATTCTCTACAAAATCAATAGACTTAACATTTGTAAAACCTTGTAGATACATAGTGTATTGCAATATCTGTGATTAAATATCTACAGTAAAATTACAACCGAAGCAGATGAAATTGACTGGTTTAACATGGATGTGTTGATCCTGCCAGTAGCAAATACTTGTCTCAAAAATTAAGCCATGCATGTCCAAGTACAAACTACTATGTTAAGGCAAAACAACGAATTAAATCAGATATGGTTTTCATTATATGTAATTAGATATTCCAGCTACTTTAAAGTCAGTCAGGTCTAAATGAAGATTATTGTTCCTAGAGCACCATTAATTCTATAGTGCTGGAAGTTCGATGAAGGGTTTACATATATTGCATATAACAACAAATGAGTAGAAGAAGTTTTTTATCTTATGTCCACATAAGTAATACTGTACTCTGTTTTAGAAATTATATCCTATTTTCATTCCATGCCATGGGTTTGGATTACCGGGTGACTTTGCCACGCCCTGGAGCCAAGCAATGTCCTGTGCTAAGCCACGTACCAGCTCCTGATTCCCATGCTTTTTAGCAAATATAAACCCATTGTTTTATTGCCCTGTATGTCTGATGAAGGCCTTGGTTCCAGGTTAAAATCATGTGGCAGCATAGCCAACAAAAGCTAAATGCCTCTTCATCTACATCTTGACTGCATCATTCTCTTCTGAGTGACGGCTACCTGTTTCCACCTACCCAAGGGTACATGTTGCCCTGCATCCTAGTAGCTACTGTAGGACTGTTGTGGAAGGCTATCTGCAGCCATTTTTACTACAAAGTGCATATTCACCACCACAAGGTGAGATCACCACTTACAGGGGCTCTTTTACTAAGGGTCTGCGGACCGCGATTCTGTCAGGTTTCCCAAATATTTCCATTTTGCTCAGAATCGCCCCAGGTTTTTGGCACATGCGATCGGATTGTGGCGCATTGGCGCCAGCTTGCATGCAACAGAAATCGGGGGGCCTGCGGTTTGACAACCAGACGGATTAGGACAAACCATGAAATTTAAGAATTGTGTCGCAAGATCATGCACTCACATGCACCAGGAAGAAGAAGGTGAACTCCGGCGGATCTCAGCGGGGAAGCAACACATGAAGGAAATTGAATGAAGTGCTTCCTTTATTTCTGGAGTATATAACATTGACAAATGACATGATAAATATCTATTGACAACTAGCTCTCCCTAGAAGTGAAAATTCCAAAGATAAATTGTTCTAATGTAGAATCACAATTCAATGCATTGTACTCCATAGTAGTTGTACTACTATCCTACTACATACTATTAACTGTATCCCTACTCTGGAATCATAGACCACTAAATGGACATTTTAAGCATTTGACAGAAAGTAATGTAATAAACCAGATCGATTGTAGTACACCATCTTAATAAACATCAATTAACAAAAAAGCAAACAGTGGATATTACATTCTCAATAGCATGTTATTTTACTGAAAAAGAATCGTAAAGTGCATGTAAACATAACAGTTAAACTGTATGTCTTCATTTTTTCCAGCCCAATGAATACAATTGTGTGGAGCAGACGATAAAAATTGCGCCGAATAGCTGTTCTCTTTTTTATTGCTTGTCAAATTACTGCTGTGACACCCATAGTTGGTGGTAATATTGTGATCCATTGCAAGCTAAGGAGTGTTGAATGGGAATTTCTCATTGAGTTTAGGCAGTGTACCATAAGATGTTGCATGAAAACACTAATTTTCTCAATATACAATGGTAGGCATTGTGTTTACCAAAGAGAATCAATGTTGCTGCTAAACATATTCAATTAGGAGCATTCTCCACACTTTATTTAATTGTATTCTGTTACTGATAACATAATAAAAGGGCAGGGAATAGGTAATCTGCAGCATCATCTAAACTTGCTATAGCTACATGCAAGGAGAGATGCAGTGTAAAACGTGACTGTAAAATAAATACTTTTCCTCATTTGCAATATTAATGTGTTTTGCTAATTATGAGCTGATATTGAAGACATTTTCTCATTTTACTGAAACCTATTTTTATTGTAGCACCTAACTTGAGAGAAACATATTTTTTACAGCTCAAGCAAAAACCTTTCCTCCCAAAATTAGTAGCTTCATCCAAAACGAATATGCTATCTATTTCATAGTGGGATTTGTGTGACATTGCTGCAACAACTAATTCATACAACACTTGAAGAGTTCATTCACCAGCGAGTCATCAGAGGTTGACTGGTGGATGATAAAGAGCAATTAAACCATGAATTTACACGTCCCCCCCCCCATCCCCCTTTCCAAGTCAAATCAATATTAGGACTTGATGTCACCTACATAAAACATAAGTTTGGCCTCAGGGGTTGCTGATCCTCCGTATAATTAACTTAAGGCAAATCCCTGTGATACTCTCTCCAGGACTCCATGCTTGTAAGAAGGTGACACTGCCAATTTATGTATTATAGATATAGATGTAGTAGTGTATCAGCCAAGCATTAGGACCCAGTAGACCACCAAGAGATCTGTGTTCACCTTTGATTGACTTGGGCTTGGAAAGTAGATATGTTGGACAGTTACCATGGGGAGAGTGAATGTGTAGGCCTCTGAGGAGACATTATTGGGGGATTACAGCGTAGGGGCTGCAGTAGAAAGTGTGAGTGTCCCTATATTTAAGCAGATCATCTTATGAACAAGAGATTACAAGCTGCAAATGTCTTGTGACTGAAAATGACTGCGTCAGAAGCAGGCCTGGAGTGAATGAGGCCTGAGGAGCTAGAGTCTGAACTGCTGAAGTACTGCTGAAGTACTAAGAATTCATTTGGGATATATACCATATATAAAGTTTGTATCAACAAAATAAAGGACCTTGTAGGTGTTTGGTGGAAATAGATTCCACTGCTCAGGAAAGAGGCTGCGCCCACCTGCAAAACTTTAGCCTAAACTCCTCACTCTTGTAACTTACCTCCTCCAAGCAATCCTGCGATGGTTGATAGGCCTCTAATTTGATATCAGCATCACAGTGGTGACAGTTAGAGTGAGGAGAAGAGGAGGAAGACGGAAGAGCAGACAGGAGGAGATGCTTATAATAGGATTATTTCCTGAGTATGTGTAAGTAGTGTGTAAGCACTGTGCAACTGGATGTTATGGAATGACGGCAAGCAGAAATCTAGAAAAACACGAGGAATTGATACAAAAAGTATATTGACATATTGTATAACTTTTCATCACAATAACAATTATTTCCTGAAATGGGAATACCCCTCTAATTTGCTGAGTAGGGAATACCCCTTCAAGAATTCATTGTGAAAACAAGAAAGAAGCTATGTTTGTCTCTCTGGTACTCTGGTATAGTGATTTGTTTCTGTATGTATACAAAGGTTAAGTAGTTCTGTCACGTTCATAGTGAGCACCCACTCCAGTTTCAGGCTATTAATTGAGTTAGGTTTACACATGTCATAGTCAGAAGTTGGAGCGGATGCCGTGTACCTATGGATGCAACATAGGTCATATAGGTTAAATGTACATACCGGTGCCAGAACCAACTGAAGCATTTCCCGTCAGGTTTTAGCATTGTAATACAGCCGACACCCACTGCACATGGAGAGGGCTCAATTTGTGAGCCATATCCATACACACCTTTACGACTGACACGTATACATACATTGCCCGGTTATGAAAGGGTTAAGTTAATTGGGTCTGGTATTACATCTTTCTGGTAAACGTATTTTTGGTTCTGTATCTTGGTGATAAGCTTAGTGCTGCTACTGTATATATATAGTGGGCTTGCTTCGTGTACTGGATCTATATATTAAGTTTAGTCCAAGTACTGCATTTAAATAATTGTCTTGGTTCTGTAACTTATTCTTCTTTGTAATGTTACTACAGTTATGCTTTCTTCTAGTACTGGACTAAACTATGTAGTAAACTTGTTTGTGGCTCAGTAGCAGTACTGCATATATGCAGTAGTCTTGATTTCAGTATTGTATCTATGCAGTAAGATTAATTATGGTGCTTCATACATGCAGTAAGTTTGGTTCTAGTACTGTGCAAGTAGTTTGCATGTACTTTTCAGTGCAAATTGAGACATTTTAATAAATGTGGGGCATGGTGTTAAGAAACTTGTTTTGATCTCCAGATTGATTGGGCACAATCTAGCATTGTGTCCAGAGCTTGTGCTGCTTAGTGTTAAAATAAAAAGATCTAAATGTACACATTGGTTAGTGGATCAGTTTCTGGATAAAGCCCTTGTTTTACAGTAGTTTTGATGAATGAGAATTAAAGCCAGTTCAAAAGGATAGATGTGTGCCCAGAACAATTTATGCTATTTTATTACTTTTTTTAATACTTACACAAAACATTGTATATATATTAAAACTTTAGGATAGTGTGAATTCCTAGATACAACATCGACTTCGACTTTATGTTTGGTATTATTTGTCATTTATGTTGTTTCTAATTTCTACAGTATGATAATAACAAGTGTGAGCTTTGTCTTTAAAGCCTGTTTCCCAAAAAAGACATATATGAAAGTTAACACGAATGTTGACACCAGAATGTGGATCCAAGCGGCAGGACACATCCAGTAAATAATAATAAAGTCATTGCTGCAGTAGATGACTTGACAAGTGGATGTAGGGTAAAAGTAGCAGTACTACAAATTGTAGACTGTAGAAAATGAAACATGGCACAACTGGTCCCATCAACAGGGAATGTTTTTTTCAATTGTGCCCCTCAATAAACTTTATTACTCACATGAACAAGACAGCTTCATAAAAAGTGGGTTTACAGGAAGGCATACATTTTATTTAATTTATCAAAAATGAGATTATCTCTTCATAGATGGCCACAGTCATAAAAGCAACCAGTTATAAGTAAGCACAGTAACATGGTAAGGACAAAATATGAGACGTAGGACATAAGTGACTGCAATGTGTGCAGTTTGCCTGTGGAGTGTGCAGGGTGGACCAAATTTATGAACTGTGGCTATTCAATAAACACAATTCCGTTGGACACTGACCTGGGACTTATCTGGCTTCAGTTCCCTGTTGCCACAACACAGCATCTTTACTATTCATTGAAACCCTTAGTTGATGCTTACCCTCTAACTTTGCCCACCAAAGATTATTGAGCTAAAATACTGTCTAAGACACCATCCATAACTTAAAATATAAAGTCTGAAAAAATACAGTAAAGAGTAGCATTTCTCTATATGCCTATGTAAGATAACGTACATGGACACTAATACTTGCACATACTGACAAAACTGTCCCAGGAAAAACATGGGTCAGGTCTTGTATGAGTAATCAATAGCGTTTCTGTAACATGTTTTTGTAAAGTATCCTTGAAAAATGGGCATATTTTAACCCATTGTGTAACCTAGGGAAGTACATCTTGGCTTCAATGCGATTTCCATGAAGGAAATACACATGCACATTGAAGTCAGAGTACACTACTCCAATTTTGCTGAACTACTGTGCAGATGGTGAGAGTGGGGGACCTACATGAGTATAAAGGTTGTGTTTTTTTCAGCTTTAAGCCTCTATGTCAAAAGCATTGGTAGGATCCTTTAGGACTTCATGAAGAAGTCTTGACCAGCATTTATGTAAATGAAGCATTTTGGGTAAAACCTACTGCCACACATTGCATGTGCACTAAAATCCCTAGAATGAAATGCAGCTCTACAAGCACAAGAAAATATTAAAATATATACAGGGGTGTATCTATCAATAATTACATTTATATATATATATATATATATATATATATATATATATATATATATATATACACTCACCAGCCACTTTATTAGGTACACCTGTCCAACTGCTCGTTAACACTTCATTTAGAGATGAGCGAGTATACTCGTCCGAGCTTGATGCTCGTTCGAGTATTAAGGTACTCGAAACGGCTCGTTGCTCGGACGAGTATTTCCCCTGCTCGAGATCGAGCATTTAATTAAAAAAACACAGTGAAGAACAATGAAGAATAGAATAAAAACAGTGAACACAGTGAACACAGGATCATTTAAGTGAAAAACACAGTGAAAAACACAGTGAAGAATAGATTACAGATGTTCGGCACATCTGCTTACTTGTCGGAAGATACGCGCGGAACGGTGCAAACAAAATAGTATGTGAAGAACAATATATATGTGTGAAGAACACATTGAAGAACAGGGTGAGCAGGACGGAGACACCGGGGAGCAGCACAGAGACACCGGGGAGCAGCACGGAGACATGGGGCAGCGGCAGCACGGAGACATGGGGCAGCGGCAGCACGGAGACATGGGGCAGCTGCACCACGGAGACATGGGGCAGCGGCAGCACGGAGACATCGGGCAGCGGCAGCACGGAGACATCGGGCAGCGGCACGGAGCGGCACGGAGACATGGGGGAGCGGCACGGAGACATCGGGGCACGGAGACATCGGGGAGCGGCACGGAGACATCGGGGAGCGGCACGGAGACATCGGGGCACAGAGACATGGGGGAGCGGCATGGAGACATCGGGGCACGGAGACATCGGGGAGCGGCACGGAGACATCGGGGAGCGGCACGGAGACATCGGGCAGCGGCACGGAGACATCGGACAGCGGCACGGAGCGGCACGGAGACATCGGGGAGCGGCACGGAGACATCGGGGCACGGAGACATCGGGGAGCGGCACGGAGACATCGGGGAGCGGCACGGAGACATCGGGCAGCAGCACGGAGACATCGGGGAGCAGCACGGAGACATCGGGGAGACTTCAGTGGAAGAAGAGCAGCGGATCCCGGGAGAGCGTATCTCCCGACAAGTAAGCAGATGTGCCGAACATCTGCAATCTATTCTTCACTGTGTTTTTCACTTAAATGATCCTGTGTTCACTGTTTTTATTCTATTCTTCACTGTTCTTCACATCTGCTAACTTGTCGGGAGATAATATACGCGCAGAACAGTGAAGAATAGATTGCAGATGTTTGCATACATCTGCTAACTTATCAGAAGACATTCTTTTTCAATTAATTAACACATTTTATTCCCGAACCATAGTCCCTTTGAAAAATGCTCGAGTCTCCCATTGACTTCAATGGGGCTCGTTAGACGAGCACTCGAGCATCTGGAAAAGTTCGTCTCGAATAACGAGCACTCGAGCATTTTAGTGCTCGCTCATCTCTAACTTCATTTCTAATCAGCCAATCACATGGTGGCAACTCAGTGCATTTAGGCATGTAGACATGGTCAAGGCAATCTCCTGCAGTTCAAACCGAGCATCAGTATGGGGAAGAAAGGTGATTTGAATGCCTTTGAACGTGGCATGGTTGTTGGTGCCAGAAGGGCTGGTCTGAGTATTTCAGAAACTGCTGATCTACTGGGATTTTCACGCACAACCATCTCTAGGGTTTACAGAGAATGGTCAGAAAAAGAAAAAACATCCAGTGAGCGGCAGTTCTGTGGGCGGAAATGACTTGTTGATGCCAGAGATCAGAGGAGAATGGGCAGACTGGTTCGAGCTGATAGAAAGGCAACAGTGACTCAAATCGCCACCCGTTACAACCAAGGTAGGCAGAAGAGCATCTCTGAACGCACAGTACGTCAAACTTTGAGGCAGATGGGCTACAGCAGCAGAAGACCACACCAGGTGCCACTCCTTTCAGCTAAGAACAGGAAACTGAGGCTACAATTTGCACAAGCTCATCGAAATTGGACAGTAGAAGATTGGAAAAACGTTGCCTGGTCTGATGAGTCCCGATTTTTGCTGCAACATTCGGATGGTAGGGTCAGAATTTGGCGTCAACAACATGAAAGCATGGATCCATCCTGCCTTGTATCAACAGTTCAGGCTGGTGGTGGTGGTGTCATGGTGTGGGGAATATTTTCTTGGCATTCTTTGGGCCCCTTGGTACCAATTGAGCATCGTTGCAACGCCACAGCCTACCTGAGTATTGTTGCTGACCATGTCCATCCCTTTATGACCACAATGTACCCAACATCTGATGGCTACTTTCAGCAGGATAATGAGCCATGTCATAAAGCTGGAATCATCTCAGACTGGTTTCTTGAACATGACAATGAGTTCACTGTACTCAAATGGCCTCCACAGTCACCAGATCTCAATCCAATAGAGCATCTTTGGGATGTGGTGGAATATGGACCAAAATCTCTGAGGAACGCTTCCAGCACCTTGTTGAATCTATGCCACGAAGAATTGAGGCAGTTCTGAAGGCAAAGGGGGTCCAACCCGTTACTAGCATGGTGTACCTAATAAAGTGGCCGGTGAGTGTATATATATATATATATATATATATATAAAACAGAAAAGTCCAGAGCAGCACAGATCCCGGTGGGTGCAATAGCCTTTGTTCCCTTGGCAAGGGTCCCAAATGTAAATCCAGTAAAAAGGCAGCACTCCGTAGTACGTGGAAGAGAGTGAATCTGTATTCCATCATTATTATTCCATAATTATTATTCCATCATCCATCAAATGTATACAGGGGTGTATGTATCTATATATATATATATATATATATATATATATACATATATATATTGTGGGGAATTGCTCTGGTAGTTGACAGGTAGTAGTGCAGGAAGCAGTGACACACGCAGGTTTAAAAGTCCAACTTAAGTGTTTATTCACACTTGCAAAACAGAACACAAATTCAGCCTTGGCTTAGGCACATGCAAAAACATTATAAAAGTAATTCCTGCCCGGCTAGGCGCTGTCTAATACATTTGGCGGACCCTAGCTATCCGGGTACCAGGCTGCCTGGCACACGCTCTTGGCCAGCAGCAAGACAGGAGACCCTCAGTTACCTTTGCTGTGAGAATGCAATCTCGCTTTCAGCTCTCCAGGTAGGGCCTCCCCTACTGCTCCCCTACTGCTTCCGCCCGGGTGGAGTAGGAGTCCCACTACCAGCCTACCCCTACTCCATAATAAGCAGGCCCAGTACGGACATTACCAATGTGTCTGTGTTAGCTAGGCCAACACAGACAAAACAGACTATTCCTGCTTATCATGACAAACCCAGGGCTTTTACCACCAGCATTTCATCTGCCTGTAAGACAGATAGCGGTTTTCCCACACAACACCTCTCACTTTCTCACAATATATATATATATATATATATATATATATATATATATATACTGTATCTACTAGATTCAACAGTGGAATATAACCAGACATTCCCTCCTCCATGTCAAGTAATTCCAAATACATAGAGTAACTGTGCAATCGGTGAACATAATCCTTTTCATTCTGGCTAATTCATCCAGCTCCTTAAATTAAACTAAAAATTTATATGTCCATTTGACACCTGTCATCAGGTCTATGTCACTAATTCTGTCACCTTTACCTGTTGGAGCAGCTTACAAGGATTCCATCCCAGCCTTTATCTAGATGATCCATACATTAATCATTGTAATATCATCTTTTCTTTATGATGCTAATGAGCCTGGGCATATATGAAGAGAGAAAGTGGTGTCACCCTGTTACACCTCCACCTGGTCATGTCTGTGTATAATCCATAGTAAAGCATTGCCAGTTTTAGTGTTTGACATGATCTCCCAAACACACAAACTACATCCTGTAGCAGTTGTATTTCTCATACACACACAGGCTGCAGGGGACATGGCCACCAGTACCAGGAAGCACAGAGAGGCAGCACCAGGAGTGTCACATCATTATACAGGCTGTCAGTCATTTGCGCAGGAGTATCTCATACACATACAGATTTCAAGGGAAGTAGCAGCCAGTACCAGGAAGCACATAGTGGAGCACGCACTAGGAGTGTCACATCATTATACAGGCTGCCAGTAATGTGTTTAGGGGTATCTTATACACACAGGTTGCAGGGGGTTTGGCCGCCAGGACCAGGAAGCACATAGAGGAGCCAGGACCTGGAGTGTCATATCACCATACAGGCTGTCAGTCATGTGTATAGGAGTATCTAATCCACACAGAGGCTGCATGGGGCGTGGCCGCCAGAACCAGGAAGCACATATAGGAGCCAGCACCAGGAGAGTCCCATCATTATACAGGCTGTCAGTCAAGCACTAGAGGTGTGGCTGTGCCGCACACATATAAATAAGCTGGACTGCTGAATATGAAAATGGCTCATTAGACTCTTAGATAATTTGCATAGAGCTTAGGACCTGATTGTTTAAGTTTACAGGCATGTAGAGGGGCATTGTTGGTCCCATTATAAAGTGCACTATTGTACTACAGTCCCCAATTTCATTATTGCCTACCTTATATAGTGCTTGTTATTAGTCATTCTATATTGTGCCCCACTTTGCGACTATCTCAGGCATCTACCATCCAGTACTGAACTTACTAAACTATCCCCAGTTTTGGTGAAATGCTTAGCTTTGCCATAGATGCAAACCACTGTATACTTGTATTCTATATTTGCAATAATACTTGAATGGAGGGGGAATTTTTGGTCTGCACCTTGCTACTCTGGTTTTCCGACCCCTGTATACAGACCAATATTGCAAAGGCAAAATTCATACACACGACTCTAATGAGGTTACAACATAAATTATAAAAATATAAACATTTGCTTAAATAGCTCTCTACTAGGTGACATATTATAGTTTTGGACAACACATAGGAACAGTGCAGTAAAGGTCAGGTATACAGATCCTATTGTTGTTTCTCCTGGGTAACTTTAATAAAAACTAAAATTGAAATGTGACTAAATGTAATTAAAGCAAATACATTAAAAACACTAATTGCGTTTATATACAATTATGATAAGAGCAGTATACATATTTGGTTCTGAAAATATAATCCATTTTATCTATGAAATTGTGTCAAAACAAGATTAGCTGCAATCTACGTCTTATTTTGTTTCACCAGTCCATTATTTTACAGGAAATGGTTTATTTCTAAACCATGACACTAGTACAACATGAGTGCACTTCAGCTTGAACGCCTTGTTCTACAATTCACTGAGCCTTTGAACTTCTTCTTTTAAATGCAGTTGTTGAATTGATGAATAATTTTGCCAGGTGTTTGAAACCATGAAGAGTCTACCAGCTCCAGTTCAGATTGGCTCTGGGTGCATTTCTGCATTTCAACATTACTAGATATTTATTAGTATAAGATAAAAGGTCTGGCATGTTCCCATACCTTTAATTTGAACTTGAAAGGACACAAGTGTAGTCGTCAAAAGCCTGGCCATAATGAATAAACATTTTTCATGGCCATTACTCAATCCTATTGAAACACATTTTGTATTTAAAGGGAAAACTTAGCATTAGGTTAATTTTGAACAGGTAGTATATAAATGTTACACAAAATCTATAAAAGGGATTGGTTATCTAAACTTAGGATAGTTTACAGATCATGTAGACAATACTAAGAATTACCTTCTTACCCAAATGAGGTTCTGTATTTATCTATCTATAAATCTACTGATGAGTGTCTTGGACTACCATCCTTCTATTGACTTACAAGACCCAGAAAAAAATGTCTAACACCTTTCCTTCAGTAAATACGTTAGTTTACTGTTTTAGGCTACATTGTCAGATTGCATCACTTTAAGTGGTCTTACTATAATAATAATAAAATATCTTAAAATTAGCATAATTAAGGTAATCCTGGAAAGTACATGCTTCAGTGCTATTCTATTGGTGCCTCTTTCATCATACAAACACAACATTCGATTGCTGTCTATATCGACAAGCATACAGCCCCAAATCAGTGAATGGGGTCATGCATACTCTCATTGTATCATTGTTTGGATACCTGATCTATGTGAAAAAAATAGCAGGATGAACTGTTCCAATCCATTTTGTGAACCAGAAAGACAACACGCAAACAGCACACAACACACAAAGATGCACATGTTTATTCATTAGTGGTTTGCTTCCGACCAAGGTGTATAAAAAAGTGTATCTAATCCTAACATTGCATCTCAAAAATAGATATTAAAGTAAAGTTCATATTAGTTTTAAATGACAAATTCAAGAACATTTCTGACAATCCCATATGACCTCAATTCACTGCTTTCTCCAGTAGTTGCTCGAGTATAAAGCTGTTATTTCTATGACCATTTGATGATTTAGGAAAATACTTCAAATTTCTGATAACTAAAGTTGTTTTCCCTTTAAAAATTTTGGTCCACACATTGGACTTTACCTGCCTAAAAAGCACTGTTGCCTTATCAGGTTTTCAGCCATCACCACCATCGACCTTGTTGTATTCTTAAATCCATCTTTTTTTTTTGCTTGGTTGTTCCAGTTATTTATTTATTTGATGCAGCTGCGGGCTTGCACTATTTTGCTTTCGTCTTGTCCTCCTCATACTGAATTCCAGATGCACAGGCGACAAAAGACATTTCTGGGTTAAATGAGCAGTGAACAGGTTTAAAATTAGAGCTTATTGTTCAAAAGCAGATGCATGCCTCAAACAAATGCAAAACATAAATGTAAATGAAAAAAAAAGAAAAAATAACAGCAGTGTGGAAATGTCTGTACTATGAAAGCTATTATGGTATAGAATGGAATAGAGTACAGCCTTTTTTTATTTTTCATAAATTGAATTATTACTCCTTAAATTATTACAAAATAGTCAAAAGACTTTGATGAACTGGAAAATGTAACAGACCTCTGTTAGGAAAGTCAAGTTGTAAATGTTATGGGATGACACAGTGGTCGTATTCTGGGAACTATAAAGGAATTGTCCTCTTCTGGGTACATTTTGCAGGTATAAGGGACAGGATGCATCTTGTGGCATCTGAAAGTCAGGATTATTTTTAAGGTACTACAAATGATAATGGGCGAAATTAGATAGTAAACCGAGATAGTGGTAACAAAAATTATTATGGAATGTCTGTTTAAAGGCACACCAAAAGAAAAAAAGGTCTCAAATGGGCTCAGTTCTCACCTAGCTTGGGCAGGTTCCGTTCCCTCTCACCTTCTGTTTAGCAGCAGCAAGCATTTTTTTCTGTTGAAAGGAAGGCAATCTTAGAACATGGAAGTCACTGAGGGACAGAAGGTGAATGGACACTTTTCATTAACATTCTGCTTTTAGATTCTGAAAAACTCTCCTTAACCCCTTAACGCCGAAGCCACTTTTCACCTTCCTGACACGGCCCATTTTTTCAAATCTGCCCTGTGTCACTATAAGTGGTTATAACTTTGGAACGCTTTAACATATCTAAGTGATTTTGTTTTCTCGTGACACATTGTACTTCATGTTAGTTACAAAATTTTGGTGTTATGTTTTGCATTTATTTATGAGAAAATCAGATATTTTGTGAAAATTTGGAAAAATTTTCGAAATTCAAAATGTTCTACTTTTTCCACACATGAGTCATAACACCAGAAAACGTAATAACTAACATTCACCAAATGTCTACTTTATACCTCCGTGGTTTTTTATACATACTATCATTTTTGTAAGCTGTTATGGGGCTCTGAACGTTAGGTGCGATTTTTCACATTTTCATAAAAAAAGCAAAATCCTGCTATTGAGGGACCCTCTCAGGTTTGAAGTCACTTTGAGAGGCCTAAATAAAAGTAAAACCCCATAAATTACCCCATTATAGAAACTACACCCCTCAACGTACGTAAAACAACTTTTAAAAAGTTTGTTAACCCTTTAATTGGTTTACAGGTGTTAAAACAAAATCGGATGCAATTTTGAAATTAATTTTTTTTTTTACTAAATGAATGTGTTTTTCATAAAATGTACAAATTCTCAGTGGATAAAATACCAAAACGCTCCACAAAATTTGATACCCAATCTCTCCCATGTATAATAATACCCCATAGGTGGTGGTGACTGCTGTATGGGCACACGCCAGGGCATCGAAGGGAAGCTGCGCCATTCAGAGCAGATTATGCATTGTCACTTTTTATTGGCTATACAATCTTTATGTTTTTGGCAATTTGGACAAATAAGGGCTGTAGCTTTTTGATGAGATTTATTAACTCTTTAATGTATGGAAGAAAAGAAAATTGTCAATTTTGGGTTCTTTTTTTGTATACTTTGGGGGTCGTACACCGTACACCAAAAATACTATAATATTTTTATTCTATAGATCACTACGATTATGGTGATACCTCATTTATATAGTTTTTTTTATATATTTTACAATTTTACAGGAAAAAAATTAAAATAAAGAAAATCTCATTTGTTTTTGCATCGCCATCTTTTCGGAGATATAACTTTAATATTTTTTTGTTGACAGTGCTAGTTTAGGGCTTATTTTTTACGTGTTGAGTTGTCCTTTCAATTGATACCATTTTGGTGCACATAACTTTTTTTTTATCATTTTTTGGAACATTTTTGTGAAGGGATTTTATGAAAATTTACATTTTTGGCGAGTTTTTCGCGTTTTGTTTTTACGGCGTTCACCGAATGGTTCCAATAATGTTTCTGACTTATTGTACAGATTGTTACAGACGCTTGAACAGCTGATCCACTTATCACTTGTTCAAGCTATTCTTCACCTAATACAGTGTAATACAGATGTATTACACTGTATTATGTGACACATAATACAGTGCGCATGCTCAGTGTGTCATAGCCGGGAAAGCAGATCGCACTGGCAGTCCCGGGGCTGCGATCGTAGCAGTGGACCCCCCCTGGTTGGTGCCGTGGGGGGTCCAATTCCAGACACGGCCGCGTGACCGCGGCGTGTTAGGGGTTAACACCCGCGATCTGAGAAATCTCCAATCGCGGGTGTTAGAGGCGGGTGTCGGTTATAATGTATAGCCAACACCCGCAGCTTCTGGCGCCGGCTCCGTTTAGGAGCCGGCGCCAGAAGCTTGACGTACTATTACTGCATTTTGCGGGAGCGCACCTCCCGCCATGCAGTAATAGTACGTCAAATGTCGGGAAGGGGTTAAATGGAGAGTGTAACGAAAACCACTGACCCTGGTGTGAACTCTCCCTAGTCACTTAAAAGGCCAACTTATAAAGGCCAAATAAGAACACGGTGGCTGAGTGGGTAGCACTTCTACCTTGCAGTGCTGGGGTCCTGGGTTCAAGTCCCACCTAGGTCAACATCTGCAAAGAGTTTGTATGTTTTCTCTGTGTTTGCGTGGGTGTCCTCTGGTTTTCACTCACACTCCAAAACATAGTGGTAGGTTGGTTACATTGTGAGCCCCATGGGGGCAGGGACCTATTTGGCATGATCTGTGAAGCGCTATTTAATCTGTAGGTGCTATATAACTAAAGGAATTATTATTATGTCATGCCTTGCACATCAGTTTCCTGGCATTCAAGGTTTTGGTTTATACCATAAATTTTAGCATGGCTTAGCATGGCTTAGCATTTTGACAATTTAACACTGCTGGCAACTTGTTAAAAATAATGGGTTGATAAGATGCTTTTGTTATAGTAGGATTGACTAGCATTACATTTCATAAAATAGACTTGTTCAAGTGATTTGATCCTTGTACTATTGATTTGGATAACTTTTTTTTCATACTAAGCTAACAATGCTTAGATTTAGAACTATTTGCATGAGATATATGTTATTTCTTTTTGCAGGACATAAGTTTACTTTAACATAATGTATGGGACTTGTAAGCCCTTTTGATATTTTTTTTATTTCAATTAGCAAAAATTAGAGTTGCCTATTTTCGATTTTGGCATATTTTCTGTTACAGGGTGCACTGCTAGGAATAAAAGTTTTTATATTTTGATAGATTGGGACTTTTGGAATGGAGTGATAACTTGTTTATGATTTTGATTGCGTCTTTATTTTTAAAGTTTCTAGGGAAAGTTAAGTGATTTGATCAGTTGTTGTTTTTTTAACTCTTTTTTAAAAAATTTTTCAAATGATAACCCAAATTCCCAAATTGCAGAAATTAAAAGCACCAGGCTATCATTTCAATGGATTGTCGCTCCCTTTTACATCATCAGGGAGTGGAGTGTTAGATTTTAGCAGCTGATAGAAACCCAACAGCAGACCGCAACTCTTTCATCTGCTCTACTATCCATTTCCTTTCAGAGATTTCAGAGAGTACATTGTATAAAAAGTGTTGTTTTGTCCAAAGCAAAATTTAGAAACTTGAGAAAAATAGAAGTTCTCATCTATAGTTCTTTTTATAAATGTTGAAATTACTAGAAATCGAAATGGGTTTTCAACTTAGCGAAAAAACATTTTCATTTTATTTTTGTTTTACATGCATCATATTCACTGTCTATTTCTTCCTTTTGTTTTTCTTATATAAGTCACATTTCATATTTATCTTTTGTACATTCTGAATTGTTTGCCTGTATGACCCAAATGTCTAAGTAGAAAAGTAGTTAAAACCATGAATTTGTTCATCTGCAAACTTCAATTGTAAGCAATCTCTTATCATTGGCAGGGGTCAGCTTAAGACAGTACATAATTTACTATGATTTTATACTCACTACATAAATAGGGGTTAGGGTCACATCTAACTAGTTCTGTTTATTATTAGTTGCAAATGTTTCACAGTCTACAAATCGTTTAAGAACAATGTTTATGTTGTTAAGTATTGTCTGTGTTTTTAAAGAAGTGTTTTAGAAGAATGATTACCTAAGACACAAGTTAATACTTATAACTGCACTGTAAAAATACATTTTTTGTATACTGTCATTAAGTTAAATAATATTTTAACTGTATATAAACGTGTACATATTTAATTCTTAATGAAAGAAATAGGAAATGAAAATGAAAATACCCACGTATCACAATAAAGATCAAGGGCAGGGCAATAGCATTACAAAGCTGTCTAGCTCTAACCTTGAGGAGTTGCTATGGAAATAAGTGCATGTAAACTTTAAGTACATGTGGGAAGTGCACAGAGAGATTTGCTGTGATTCCTTAATGTTATGAGAAAAAATGCTAGATGACATTGATTTGTATAGAACATGAAATTATTCACTCAATAATATTTAATTTCTTTTAAAATATAAAATTTTGTATGCAATACTGCCAAAAGAAATATTATTAGCCAAATTTCAATATCTGATGTTGGTTTATTTAATGAGATAATGTTGAATTACAAGATACAGAAAGCTATATCAGTCCAAAGACCAAATTTATCATTAAGCATCAGGCGCTGCGATAAGTCTGGAGTATTTGCAGGCTACCTAGTCTAGATTTGTCACTAAATATTAACTCCTTGCATCTTAAAGAGAACCTATCATAATTTGTTACATTGTTGCAGTGTGTAGGTTTTGCCTTTACTCTTCCATCAGTAAAATTGTTTCCCAAAACTAGTTTGCCTTTCTATATGTTGACCCGCCCAGTTGTGTGTGACTTCCCCCATCACCAATCACCATCTGGCCCCACTCATTGTGGGGTGTGTAAAATTATGAGAAAATCTGTAGCTTGGGTTACTGGCACCATGGAGAGAACTCGACTCTTCTCTCCAGAAATTGACTCATGCCTTCTCATTTGCATATCACAGAAAACATATTTAATTAAGGTACAGTGCCTGAGTGGTAGATAATTTTTGGTGACCTAGGAAGTACTTTTAACCCTTCACCAGCAGATATTGCTGGTGTGAAGGGTAAAATTCTGGTGACAGGTCCTCTTTAATGACCGAGCTAATTTTTTTTTGTAAATGCCTTAAACAAGTTTTAACTTTTTTATCTGTCATTATAGCCTTATAAGGTCTTGTTTGTGCTGAAATCTGCCATTGTTTTACTAATACTTACTGGACAACATACATAACATAAAAACTTTTTTTATCTGGGTCAATGGGAATTTATATATTTTTTTAATGTGCTACATTTATATGATAAAAACATTTCAGAAAAAAAACTCTGTGCATTGTCACCTTTCTTACTGCTGTACAACTATATATTTCAGCAGTAAGAGTTGTATGCAAAGGGCCATATTATACAGCTGGCACCTACAGCTGTTAGGTGCCAAATGACCATGGCACCTAACAGTGCTGCACATGGGTGGCAGTATCTTGGATGGCTAACCGGCACCCCCTGTGATATCATTGGTAGAATGAATGGTATGCGTGATTAGACCTCCATGAGTTAAACCCTAGATGACCTGAAATAATAGTAAAAAATTGGTTAAAAATAAGATTAAAAATTATAATCACCCCTCTTTACAGAGGTAAAAATATATGAACAAGTAAAATGATAACATGTTAGGTATTGCTGGGTTCCAAAATGCATTATCTAACAAAATAAAAAAATAATTATTCCCAGCGGTTTCAAACCCCGTAATGAAAAATAGCATCCAAATTTCTGAATGGCATGTAAAAATTTAAATAATAAGTGATCAAAAGGACTTACAGTCCCCTAATGTTATTAATTAAACCATCCTCACATCTGAAATAAAATGCCTCACCACTCTCCTACCTTCTACTACAGACAGCGCCAGATCATACTTGACAAAGGTCGTGATGACCGAAACATCGTAAACTATTTCTGATCTGTATAAAAATATACAATTTATGTTCATTTATTACGGTGAATGCTCCACTTTGTGAAATATTCACTAAAATAAAAAAAAGTCAAAGAAATCCAGTTTGGTGTGTGCCATGTTCTCTATTTGGATTATGTAAATGAAAAAATCTAGAAGATATACCTCATGGAAAAAGGGTAGTGAAAATTAAATGCAAAAAATACCAAGGTTATAATGTAGGGTTTTTTGTTAGCCTTTTTATCTACTTACAATAAATCCCAGCCTTCATAATGGACTATGGTCAATCAGGCAGCTTAATTAGTAATTAATTAGTGACATAAACCTTTTTGACCATAATATTTTAAAATTTTGGTGATCCATGTATGAAAAGAAGACCTCTTTACCTGTAAAAACGACACAAACACAAAAATCAACCTAAATAAACAAAACAACTTCCCTATAATTATGTCAACTGATGCCAGCTCAGCAGGCTGTGAGCTCTGTGAAGGAACAGGAGGAAGGAGCTGTACAGGAGTACAAAGGTGGGGGCTTAGAGCTGAGGAGTGCAGCACAGACAAGCCACATGTTATTTTTTGAACTGCATCCAAACCAAAGCCAACCCCTGGGACTACAACTCCTGGGTTTTGCCAGGGTGCAAGGTAAGTTATAATACCAAAGGGCAAAATCGTGGATGAATCGTTAAAGGTAAGTTATAACACACAATTATATTGTAATGCAAATGCTTAGCAAAGGCAGAGAGGCATCTTTGCATAGCAGGTGTAATGGGCTTCTGCAACCTCCCTTTAAAGATACTATTTACCGTATATACTCGAGTATAAGCCGACCCAAGTATAAGCCGAGGCCCCTAATTTTACCACAAAAACCTGGTAAAATTAATATTCTTTTTACTTGTGTATAAGCCGAGTTTGGGTTTTCAGCACATTTTGTTGTGCTGAAAAACTAGGCTTATACTCGAGTATATATGGTACATCCGTTGAATATTCAACTTTATGATATTGGCTCAAGAGCTATGGGAAAATGTCAAGTGAGTTTACCTAAAACTAATGACCAACTATATCACTCTGTGGTGTTACTTGAAAATATTACCACCAAGTGTATATTTTTCTGTCAGTGCAAGTACTTTGTCAATGCCATTTTTATTGACCGTTTTGACAGATCTTTTTTTGGAATGCAAGGGGAAGAATCCCTACTGTGGACCAGAAAGTCTCGCAGGGTGGTGCATCTATTGAATGATACCAAAGTTCAGAAGGCTGAAGTGGTGTTTGTGGTTTTCCTAGAAGCTGACAAAACTTTATAATGAATTAGGTGCAAACCAGGCTAACCAGTGAGCGCAGAATAGTCCTGGAGTAGTCCTGAAAATGCTTAATTTTACAAAAACAGTAAAGAAGGAGCAAAATATTTAATACAACCCCCCCTCTATATCTTAATCTTAAAGTATGTTTTCTAAAACTTCTAAATATC
The DNA here is from genome assembly GCF_040894005.1 of Engystomops pustulosus. Classification (NCBI taxonomy): domain Eukaryota; kingdom Metazoa; phylum Chordata; class Amphibia; order Anura; family Leptodactylidae; genus Engystomops; species Engystomops pustulosus. The sequence continues at coordinate 96,099,272 of NC_092412.1, forward strand.
TGGTGCTGTTATATGAGTACCGTATACTTTAGCAAGTGCTACTGGTAGCCCATTCTTTTTGCCTGACATTGTAAACAAATACAGCAATTTGGTGAATTTTTAGAGCATATGTTTATCTGTTTCATACATTTTCAAGGGGTTTTTTTTGCAGCACCTACAAAAGTTCCAAATATTACACAGAAGAAATATGATCAAATACAAATTAAATATTTCCCTTTGTGGATGAAATGTACCTGGGAGAAAAGAATAGGCTTTCTAATCAGAGAGGCAGGTCACATTCAGTTTTCTTGCCATGGATAAGAAAGCGCTTTATCTGTTGAAAAATACCGTCATCAAAATAATGAATTTTAAATTGCAGCTACAAAAGCTAAGCCCGTTTCCTCTGCATAGGTCCTGACTTTTTGGAAGAACTGATATTTTTTTTATAGGAAATCTGATGTGTCTCAGCCTATTTAGAACATAGTTTGAGAAATTAGCTAATTAATTTCTACATTAATATAACCTTCTCAACATTGTTTTTAAATAGGAAGCTGTGATTAATTGACTGTGATGAGAATTTCGATCAATCCTACCGTACCATGATTTTTTTTGTATAAAAATACATTTATCACTGTACATTAAATGGATTTGTTTGAATTATATAATTGTAGATCTTAATCTTATTTGAAACAATAATCTTTTATTTTTTCTATCCTATGGATGAGAAAATGGGTGTTCCTACAAAAGTCTTGATTTTAAGGAACCTTGTTTATTTAACTGTGTGCATTCTTTTTAATGATCAGTGCTGTAAATCATTGCAAAATTGGAAGTAATGACCCATAGATTTTAATGCATTATTTTATAGCATATAAATTAGTCATTAATTACGTCAATAAATTCTGTTACAAATGTCATAGTTAATTGTTTAAGCAAGATAAACCTTTTAGTAGCAGTTTCTCAATTCAATGCACTAATGCTGCTCTTACAAATGTTTCAGATTGCTAGTCCTGTACTGTGGGAATGGAAGTCCCTTCTTACACTCTTTCCCTCTATAAAAAAGAAGCAGGGAAATATAGGAAAAAAGGACCTAAAACACAAAGCAAAACAACACGGAGAGTGTGAACATACATAAAATGAAAATATAGGAAAAAGCACTCATAGGTCAGGTAAAAATTACACACTGGTTGCTCACAAGATGTAGTTTTCCTTGTCCTTAGGTGCAACTGTAGTGCAGTTGTATTATCAAGCCTGTGATGGTGCAGCCATATAGTTCTCCTTGGATTGCAAAACCAGCTTGAGTTTAAGCATAGACAAAGAAAATGTCCCCTTTTTCAAGTGGGAAATTTTTGTTGGCTCCTCGGCTTGCCCTGTTCATCCTTTGGCCACATGCAGGTTGAGGCAAAGAGCAAGCAAAACTTTCCCACTTGAAAAAGTGACCAATTTAGATCTCAAAACACATTGGGGGTCATTCACTAAAGACCCGATTCGGAATATTTCCGATTTGCACCGATTGTACCTGAATTGCCCCGGGATTTTGGCGCACGCGATTGGATTGTGGCGCATGGGCACCGGCATGCACGCGACGGAAATCGGGGGGCTTGGCCGAACGAAAACCCGACGGATTCGGAAAAACCACCACATTTAAAAAAGGAAATTGTGTCGCGGAGCTTGCACTTACCTTCATCCAGGATAGGATCGTGAACTTCAGTGCATTTCAGGGAACTTAAGCGCAGCAGCGCCACCTGGTGGACGTCGGAGGAACTACCTTGATGAATCCCGGCCGGACCCAAATCCAGCGCAGAGAACGCGCCGCTGGATCGCGAACGGACTGGGTAAGTAAATCTGCCCCATTGGGTCAAGTCTTCTAAACAGGTTTCTGTCTGACTTTGCACTAAAAAGAATGTGTAAACTGTCAGCTGCACTGTGTCCGCTGCGCTGCGCCACTGCACATAAGGGGGTGTTTTGGTGCAGAGTTGAACCACGTGCCACATTTATTACTGCAACTCGACAGAAATCTGGTGCAAGCCCATCACATGGAGTGCACCAAAAAAAAAATGGTGCACTCAGTTTAAGCACATTTGGCATGTGCAGAGTGCACCAGTCTTCAATAATCTGCTGCACTATGCACATTAGTGAGGCATTTATCACTATTGATACTGTGGTTTACATGTTCAAAATGTATTTGTCAGGTCTGCTGGAAATGACACAATGTCTGCTGGTCCTTCCACCCTCCACGCTGACAATGCTAGCGGTCTTCCCCGAGTTTCTGCACTTCTCCGTGCTGGCTCCGCCCCCTGTCCGCAGCGAGTTACCCCCACTGCACGCTTGGCACAGCGAGCATCCAGGACGCGTGCACTTTAGGGAAGTTAAGGCTGTCTGTCTTCTGAATCAGCCTGGTTTCCTGCTCCTATGGGATTCTGGGGGCGGATCTCAGGCTGCATAAATTGGATCTGGTCCTTACACCTGTGCCAGTGTTTGTCCTCCTGGAACTCACAGCCTAACTGTATTTCTGGTCTCCTGTAGCATTGTTTGCTTCACCCTGGTATTGTATTCACCAGTTAGGTTACTCTTCCTTGTCTAGTGGTTTGACCTTGATGTAGCCCTCTGGTGTGACCCGGCGGTTTTGCTCACTGTTCTATGTTCAGTGTCTGTACATCTTTAGTTCTCTTTTCTTGCGTCTGCTTTAGTTTCTTATGCTGTCTTGAATCCCGCTTGTTTCATCCTTGTTCGTCCTGTTTTTTTCCTCTGTCTGAATACTGTCCTAATGCCCACACTGCAGTTTTCTGTCCGTACCACCTCACAGCGGCTGACAGACCTATTTGGGTTCCTCTCACCTCCCAGGGCCTTGCAGGGTAGATAGGAGGTGCCAGCGGCAGAGGCTCCGTACCTTCAAGGGGGTTTCTGCCTTGGTAGGGTCTAGTCTGTAGATCAGCGCAGGGTTAGTTTGCCCTTTTGCTCCGTTCTGTCAGCCTGCACTCAGACTAGTGTGTTATTTGTTTTGTGTACAGTATTCCAGTCGTGAGTTTTTCCTAACAGTATTTATGTTTTTAGTTTTAACTACTCTCCTCCCAAATGACATGACCTTTTTTATTTTTATTTATACAGAGATATTAGTGGGCTTCTTTCCTTGTTTTTAATTTTTGTTTTTATCCAATATCATTATCATCATCAATATTTGAATCACAATACAAAATACACAAAGATCGTCAAAATTAGAAGAAAAAAATGTAAAAATTAACAAATGAGATGGATATACTTTTACCTCTAGATTAAACCAACATTGGACGTTCATTGGTAAATTATTGACTTTGTTCAGAACTGCCTCAATTCTTCGTGGCATAGATACAACAAGGTGCTGGAAGCATTCCTCAGAGATTTTGGTCCATATTGACATGATGGCATCACACAGTTGCCGCAGATTTGTCGGCTGCACATCCATGATGCGAATCTCCTGTTCCACCACATCCCAAAGATGCTCTATTGGATTGAGATCTGGTGACTGTGGAGGCCATTTGAGTACAGTGAACTCATTGTCATGTTCAAGAAACCAGTCTGAGATGATTCCATCTTTATGACATGGCGCATTATCCTGCTGAAAGTAGCCATCAGATGTTGGGTACTTTGTGGTCATAAAGGGATGGACATGGTCAGCAACAATGCTCAGGTGGGCTGTGGCGTTGCAACGATGCTCAATTGGTACCAAGGGGCCCAAAGAGTGCCAAGAAAATATTCCCCACACCATGACACCACCACCACCAGCCTGAACCGTTGATACAAGGCAGGATGGATCCATGCTTTCATGTTGTTGATGCCAAATTCTGACCCTACCATCCGAATGTCGCAGCAGAAATCGAGACTCATCAGACCAGGCAACGTTTTTCCAATCTTCTACTGTCCAATTTCGATGAGCTTGTGCAAATTGTAGCCTCAGTTTCCTGTTCTTAGCTGAAAGGAGTGGCACCCGGTGTGGTCTTCTGCTGCTGTAGCCCATCTGCCTCAAAGTTCGACGTACTGTGCGTTCAGAGATGCTCTTCTGCCTACCTTGATTGTAACGGGTGGCGATTTGAGTCACTGTTGCCTTTCTATCAGCTCAAACCAGTCTGCCCATTCTCCTCTGACCTCTGGCATCAACAAGGCATTCCCGCCCACAGAACTGCCTCTCACTGGATGTTTTTTCTTTTTCGGACCATTCTCTGTAAACCCTAGAGATGGCTGTGCGTGAAAATCCCAGTAGATCAGCAGTTTCTGAAATACTCAGACCAGCCCTTCTGGCACCAACAACCATGCCACGTTCAAAGGCCTCAAATCACCTTTCTTCCCCATACTGATGCTCGGTTTGAACTGCAGGAGATTGTCTTGACCTTGTCTACATGCCTAAATGCACTGAGTTGCCACCATGTGATTGACTGATTAGAAATTAAGCGTTAACGAGCAGTTGGACAGGTGTACATAATAAAATGGCCAGTGAGTGTATATCACATCATTTTCTAGAAGTGAATTCTTATACATGTGATAGGCAACTCTTTTAGGCTTATTTTTGGGAGACAAACTGTTCTTCCTAGTGACACCCTGCTATGTACGGGAAAGCTGGCAAAAAATTCCAAGTGTGGTGAAGTAAACGATGTGGACCAAATATTACTTCTTGATTCTTTGGGTCAATACAATCATAATACTAAATTTACATCCATTTTTAGCATGTTTGAAGTACTCTTTAATAATGAAAACCCTATTAAGAATTAACTCTATGTATAATACAGCAGTCACTCGCTTTGTATAAAGAAGGCTCAGCCTGTGCATCATACCTTCTCCATATAGCCTTAATGATGCTGCACTGCACTATTACAGTGCTCATCCTGGTATCTTGTTCATTAATTATTTTTAGGGGTCGAGGATAATAAAATCTTAGACACTGTGATCTATTTTAACCAGTAGTCAAATTCTACTACTAATGTAAGGCTCATGTCAATATATATGCACTTTGAACAGTTCTTCTAGATTTCTATTTAACTATTTTTATGTTAAACATGCAGTTGATATCATTGAAATTATTATTTATAGTATTCAATAGACCCAATTCACAACCCCATTAGTTCTTTAGCTATTTCCTTCAGTTATAGTGAGTCAAAACCATGAGTGGACAAATACAGGCGGTCCCCTACTTAAGAACACCCGACTTACAGATGACTGCTAGTTACAAACAGACCTCTGGTAATTGGTAACTCCTCTTTAGCTCTAGGCTACAATAACCAGCTGTAAAAGTTATGAAATGTATCTGCAATTAAGCTTTATTGTTATTCCTGGTTCTTATGACAATCCAACATTTTTAAAATCCAATTGTTACAGAGACCAAAAAAAAAATTGTCTGGGGCTACAATTATAAAATATACAGTTCTGACTTACATAAAAAGTCAACTTAAGAACAAACCTACAGAATCTATCGTAACCCGGAGACTGCCTGTACACAGAAACAGCTCCAAGTGTTTCCATTATACCTGATCTCTATATAGTCATGGGAAAGAAGTGCATCTGATCTGTGTCCTCTACCATCCCTGGTTTGGGCTATTGATAGCTGAAGGACATAACTGAAGACCTCATCGAGATGTAAACTTGGCCTTGAATGACATCACTATTGTATTCTGTAAAATCTTGTATTCTGTTTGTGAACTTTTGTCTAATTTGTTGACTTTCCCCCTGTCAAAGAGGACATTTTGTTTTCTAAGAAAAGAGTCCAAACCAAAGATAAAATATGTTCTGTATATATATTATTGATTCATGTTAAGTAAACTTCATTCTACAAGCATAAAAGCCAGTAAGATTGCATTCATAATGCAAGCTTCCTTGAAATTCTTTGTCTGGTGGTTTTATACGTTATAAGAAAAACATAACCAATGAGTTTTCCTCATAACAGAAATTTCATACTATCATTACATACATTTCATAATTTCCTGAATTTAAACATTTTCACTCCATAATGTATTTTCTGTGCAAATCCTGTCACGTTATTCGGTATCAGTAAAATGTAAAAGTAGTATTTTTCCTATCAATATATTTTGTCTTCCCATGTAGGAATCAGGGGAATAGGTTCCCTTAGGTGTTTATGACATATTTAGTGCTAGCCTTGGTTTCTAAGAGTTCCTTTTTTATCTCCATGCCTACTGCTGACTGAGGAAAGTGTAGGTTTAGCTCTGTATAATGGCTGTCATTACACCCTCTGCATCTTCTTCTCAGCGCCAGCCTTTCAAATGAACAACACATTATACCTAGATAAGACTCAAAGAGCAGCTTAATATCAGGGTTCTGTAGAACTGTAATAAATGGTTCAAAATCGAAAGGATGAAGCCAAAAGAAATATTTGTCCATGCTCAATGAGGGAGAATATCTGAGAGTAGTGTCCGACTTGAGTGATGACATTTAAGATAGGGAAGTAGTTCGGCAAATGTCATAGAAAAAAAGAATGGATTTCCAATAAATAATTAATATTACAACTGCATTTGATTCTAAAAATAATAAAGAATCTGCATATTTATATGAAGGGTTTACTAAGTAGATTCAAAAAGCAAATATTGTTCTCAACATTTAGGTAAGTGTTTAACGTTAAACTCTAGCTTTGGTCCAATATTTCTGCTCATGGTTTTGTTAAAAGAACCTTGCAAAAAGTAAATATTCTGCGGTCCTACATCCACCATTTGTAAAAACTTGTGAAGTAACTACATATTACTCGTCCTCAGTATTTGAAGCACTTATGAAGAATGGACACACACTTTCAGAAAATCCTGTGATTGGATTGTAAGATTAGCTTGTTGTTCTTTGCTTGTACTGTTATTAAACCATAACTTCATTGAAATAGCTAAATAATATAGTTTGATTTTCAGGATACGGTGGTGATTATATTAACAGTGGGGCTGTAATTTGGCAACTGTGACTTGGCTACTATGGCGGGGCCAGTGACTTGGCTATTATGGGAGGAGCACAGTGATTTGGCTACTAAGTGGGGACACTATGACGTTGCTACTAAGCAGGGACACTGTGACTTGGCTACTAAGTAGGGACACTGTGACTTAGCTACTAAGCAGGGGCTCTGTAACATGGCTACAAAGGAGTGGCACTGTGGCTTGGCTACCAAGGGGGCATTATGGCTTTGCTATTTGTGGAGCACTAGGACTATTTACTGTGGGGATTCTTATACAATTGATTACTGTGGAGGCACTATGACTATATTAGCTAATATATGGCTCCTTTAACAATATTGGCTACTGTGGAGACACTGTGATTATAATTGCTACTGTGAGAACCTTATGACTATATTTGCCTCTTTGCAGAATAGGGGTACTATGACTACATTGGACACTGTGGGAGCTCTGTTACTATATTGACTACTGTGGGGCCCTTGGCACTATATTGGCTACTGTGGTGGCACCATTAACTTATTTTTTTTCTGTGGGGACACCATTACTTTTTTTAAATACTGTGGGGGCACCATTACTATATTGGATTCTGTTGGGGTGAAGTTAATATATTGGCTACAGTAGGTGGGCAATGTTACTATATTTACTACTGTGGGGACATTAAAGTGATCTCTATGGTAGCTGCAGAAAAGTATTAAATTGTTGTTAAGAAGGTGCTAAAAATTTTATGTTGCTATATCAGCAGAGATGAATTGTAGCTGGAGAAGTTGATAGATAGAAGAAGAAAAGAAAAAGTCCTCCAATTAAAGACATCATCTGTCAGTCACCAGATTTCTAGTAAGTGCAGTATTACCCACAAGCCCACTATCATCCAGCATCAGACAATGGGGGAGTATTATCAGGGGTGTCTGAGAGCAGAACTGTTCTATTTGCTCATGGCAACTAATAAAAGCTAAGCTTTGATTTTATAAAGAGCTGTGGGAAAATGAAATCTGAAATTTGATTGGTTGACATGGGCAACTAGAACAGTTCTGCTCCCAGACTCTTCTAAGCCTTTTCGGCTAGAAATATTAGTCCAGACTGTTACCCACATGTCTCCTGGTACTAAAGGATGGGTTTTCTTGTTCAATTTCCTGAAGGCACTCTATGCCTTGCAGGTGCTCTCCTGACAACAGGGGTTGCCGATTGGTTGCCATGACAGCTGAGAACTTAAGCCAAGTTTGGGTTTTCAACACATTTTTTTTGGACTGAAAAACTAGGCTTATACTCGAGTATATTAAAACAAAAGAAAACCTACACTGTGATCGTACCAACCCGAAGAATACACGAGAGGAGCCATTTGGAGAGCACAATAAAAGCTGGAAAAACAGTGTACACAAAAAATTGTTGCAATTTTGTTTTTCCTAATTGTATTTGATATTTTTTTACCAGCTTCCCAATCCAGAACATGAAATATGAAAATATCATCACTACGAAAGATAATTTGTTACACATAAAACAAGCCCTCATATGGCTCTGTGGACAGAAAAATAAAAAGTAATGGATTTTTAAAAACGGGGAGTAAAAAAATTTAAATGCAAAAAATGAAAATGACCTCGTCCTTAAGCGGTTAACAGCTATCATATTAAGAGCATTTATTACAATTTTTTACTATTATTTCTGTTTTTATTTTATTTTTTATGGTATGTTATTATTAAGTACTTTGTCTAGCCAATTTTAGACAGGGCAACTGCCATGTTATTCCCACACTTTTCAGTCCTAAAGCCCTAACTACCCCCATTTTAAAGCCTTTTGTTGGTGTTATGACGAGTCCCCATTGATTTCAATTGGGTTCATATATGGGTTCAAGTTTGTGACGAAGTTTGGTTCCCAAACGGTATTTGGGAAAAGGCTGCTAGGCTAAGTAAGCCTATAAACAACTGTCCACTTTTTTTATGCTCTAATGTGTGAGGGCAGATGAAGCGATGATAGGTGGATTTCAGTAGTCTGTTACATATGGGCTAAGTTTAACCGTGCTTACATTTCACTTCTTGTAAGATTTCCTGGGGCACTGGTTGCACAAGAGTTTTGGTTCTCCTCATTTTAGCATGGTAAGTAACAAAATGATGACTGTTTAACATGAGGGACTTTTCCTAAGGATTTTTTCTCTTTTTACCAGTTTAAATAAACCCTCCTCAGCATCCTTGTATATGAAATTGATTGAAAAGCACACAGGGATGTTCCAAAAGCTTGACAAGTGCACCTGCTTTGTGTTACAAGGAAATATTGTTCTTTCATTGCTATAAATAACATATTTCAAAAAATACATATTTAAGACCAAATAACTTTTTTATAACATAGTCACAAATGCAACACATTGCTCCTGAAAGGTGAAAGATCTTAGAAAGGCCTCCTTTGACTGATCAAGTTTCTTATTCTATTGCCTTTTCTTGTTGTTTTGTCCTACCTCTGCAGGCTGCTCATTTTTAATTGATATTTCATGAATAATTCAGTCTCATACTGTATTTTTTTAAAGATGACTGTGGTTACCATTATTTTTTGAAGTCTGCCAAACCTTTATAGCCATTAAATGTGGTATGAAGGGGGTCTCATTAATTTAGCTGCAGAGAAAGTTAAAAGCAGCAGAGCAATGACAATAAGAAGTTGTTTAGGTTTTTATTTATTTATACACCTATACACTTACTTTAGATTTGATATATTGTTTCTTATATATGACAAATCTGTGATTCTTGATCACAATGGGAAGCCATTAAAAAATATTAATGTAAAGTTTTGTGCTATTAAAAGTGTAAATAAAGAGATATTGTAGAATAGTAAAATAGGTAGAATAATAAAATTTTTCAAAACTGGAAGGAATTGTGGAAAACATCTCTTTTGTATATATCAGTACCAAGTTCTCCAAAAATTACAGCAGTGATATACACTAGTTGAAAAAAATCCAAAGTGGTGCAATGTCTCTATGGGGGACATGTATCTTTATTTGTGCTTGTCAAATTGTCTCATTTTTGCGATTTTTGCTGTCACTTTACCAGTACGCTTTGGTCTGCATCTCGTGCAGTGCGCTTTATGTATCTTTGTTTTCCAGATGTCCCGTGTGACCTTTCACTCAGGTATCACTTTTTTTGCTTATTTTTGTGACTTTTTAGGCGCAAATCTGCACCTGGTCCAGGGCAGGTGCTAAGGAAGGATTTTTTTCATGGACCCTATTTTAACATGTAAATTGGAATAATTTCACATGCTTTAAATACTTGTTGCTGAGATCTAGTGCTTTTATGGGACATACTGAAATAAAAAGAAATATGACAATAAAAACAAGAACTGAATATTACATGAAGAGGGTATCATGCATGAAACAATATTCAATTAACCAATTTGTAATTTATCAAATAAAAACAGTAACATTTCACATAGATACAATCTAATAAATAGCATTGATTCAGGAACAAGGGATGAATCATCCACTGCTGCAGATGAGGCCCTGGAAACTAATTTATAAATCCATAAGAATAAGCCTTGGTAACAACTACGAAAACTAAGACGGTGTTGTGAAAATCATATTGAGCTTATGGGGGATATTTAGTAGGGACCTCTGCGCACCGCCAGTGGTGCAGAGGCCCTGAAATAATCGCAAATGCTAGCTTATTGCTAGCTTTTGCGATTATTTTCCCCAATCCGCCACCTTCACGCCAGTGGGGCGTGAAGGGGCGTGAAGGGGGGGGCGCGGCCGGCCGAGCGGGGGGCGCGGCCGGACGGGAGTGGGCCGGCGCGGGGCGTTACTGTCCCCGCGTCTGCGCACTCGCTGCTGCCGGCTACTTTTTCCTGCCTGGCGTAGGAAGCCTCTTCATGTATCGGGCTGCGAATTTGAAGCGGCGGGGCGATCATACGCTGGCGCACGAGCGCTGCGTATGATAAATATCCCCCTATATCTTTATTAATACATATTGGTCCAATTTATTAAAACCCCTGCACCCATTTTCTGTCAGACTTTGGACATTCTTTGCAGTGAAAACTGCTTGCACATGTATTTAAGAAGTGTCCAAGACACATTTCTGATGCAGATGCGCTATACTGCACTGAAATTGGTGTTCCCGTATTCAGTGGAACCGTGCGCCATGTTAATCATGCAAAGTCTGATAGAATTGTGTCTTCATGTTAAGGGTGCACCAAAAAAGGCGGTGCACTTTTTTGGAGTAGTGCAGAGGACTGATTTCTGGTGTACATTCTTCATGAATCTGCCGTCCTCTGCCCACTACACAGGCAAATTGCACTGCAAAGTGCAGTGTGCACTGTTTTAGTAAATGTGAGCCATTGGGCACATTTACTAAGGGTCCACACACCGCATTTCCGTGAGGTTTCCCAACTATTTCTGATTTGCGCTGATTTAACAGGGGTTTTTGGCACACGTGCCGACTTTCATGTGACACAAATCAGGGGCGTGGCTGTCGGACAACCCGACTGATTCGGATCAAGTGCGGGATTTAAAATTAAAATTGTGTCACAAGACATGCACTTACATAGACCAGAAAGAAGAAGGTGAACTCCGTCGGACCTCAGCGGGGAAGCGACTCATGCAGGATATCGGGTGCACAATCTTAGTGAATCACACCGGACTTCATCCACATCAACAACGCACCTCGGGGATCGCAACAGGACTGGGTAAGTTATTGTGCCCCATTATGTCCCTAGTAAATTTGCACTATTGTTTTGTGGGTGTGTTTAATAATCTATTGGGGTCATTTATCTTATCTCTGTTTGTTTTGGCTAGTTTTTGTCTGTATTTTTTCCGTCTGCTTCATTGTTAATTTATCAATCTCTCTTTTTCCTTGTGTTAAATGGTTTTATTTTCAGATCTGTTTTTGAGACATTTGTTACAAATTTTGCAAAAATTTAGCACAAATGTCTCATGTCACTTCTTTACATTTTCTAAGTTTTCCTTAAGTATGGTTTCATTTGCAGTTTTTTGCGCTATGGTTTGGTTTGGAGTTTCTTTGCGGCAAAAAGCGTTGCAAATATTAGAAAATTTGAAATAATAAATGTCATTTGCGACATTCAGCACATCTTCAATAGAAGATAAATGAGTCTTACTGACAAAAAACTTATGTCCGGTAGACATTTCAAAATGTCCCCAAAAAGGCGCAAAATTTGCTAGGTGCCAAAAAATGTCTCAAAAAAGAAAGAAAAAACTGGAAGAAAAATAAAAATAATTGACCACCTATGTGTATACTGTAGGTCACTCTAACAGTAATTCATGACATTGAATTTATCGGGTTTGGGTCAATTCTGTGATGATTCAGCCTGAGATTCTGTCTCCTGATTGTCTGGACTGGAAGTGATAAAGAGGAGAGCTCAGCATTATTGGAAGTGAGGGAAGCTGCTCTGGCCTTTTTGGGGTAAAAAAATATACTGTTCAGGACAAAGAAATGGTTTTCTGCATTGTTGATGTGTCTATATGGACACCTCACTACCATGGAAACAAATCCTAGAGAAAGGAAAGAGTGCCAATGATGAGTTATGAACTATTAAATATGTGCTTTGAAAATATTTATTTCATGAAAAAAAACTTTTGTCTTGTAGTGTCCAATGTCTTTGAAGTTGGTGTTTAGAATGAGTTGCTCTCATTTCCAGGGAGCAGCTTCGAAGTATTCTGTCCAAGAAAATGTTAATTTGCATCATTACATGTTTTAGGCAAATTATTGTACAGATGCAAATATAAGAATTGTGTTTCTGCAAGTTTTGTTTTCCCTGTAATATCACCACAGAACTCATCCTACATGAAAATGGACATTATTGTTTTATTGTAAAGTTAAACTGTTTGCAAATAACTGCAAGCACCATTTATACTTGTTACTGGCCCACAATGTTAATCCATTATCAAAGTGCAACACAGCATCAGAGTGATTGTTTTCTGTGTTGTTTGGCAAAGGTTTCTGAGATGGGATTTTTTTTCTTCCTTTCTTTACATTTTTGGAAGCTGAATAGGGTTTTCATCAAGTGATTTGTAAGAGCCTAAGGGGATTGGCAAGCAAGCTTTGGTCCATGCCAGCTGTCATGCCCTAGGCCATGCCAAAAAGCATACTGCTAGCCTGATTGACTACTTTTCCAGAAAGATGTAATGGCGAACATGAGGAAAAAATATGCTTCTTTTTGTCAGGTTGTAACCTTATGATGCAGTTAGCATAAGGCATGTGAACAGCTCCATATCCTGTTTGAAAAGCTACAATGCTCTCATAAATGTATCTAGTTCTGCAATGTGCCACAAAGATCAACAATCTACTATTCTGGATCTTTCTGTTCAAGTAAAATAACATTTCTGTTTACTGATTTGTAACAGGTATGACAGAGCATGAACAGGTAACCACAAGCAACAAATACCAATCATATTTTCTTTACTATCAATTCTGTACAGCACACATAGAGTTTCTGCTACTGTTTTTTTTAAATAGAAGCTTGACCCAAATCCATGAGTGGATATAGAAAAAAAAGTCGAAAGGAAAGGTTTATTCTTCCTTGTTGAAACGACTCTTTTGTTTGGCTCAAAAAGCGGGGTACAGAATTGTGAAGCAAAGAGTAGTCAAAAACATAGCAAGGGTAAGAAGACAGCCACAACAGAACAGAGGAGGTAGAACAACAAGTGTCAAGAGACCAGTATAACCAACACCTAAGTTAAGTGAGGAGCAGGTGTATGTGGAGTACCTGGACAATGCCCCAACTGCTGATTGGTTCAACCGTCCACCACTAAAACCACACCCAACAGACAAGATTAATCCACCAAGCTTTTCACACCACATACCCGACTCAACAAAGGGATCTAAACTCTGCAGAGCCATCTGTCAATCACAGACCCAAGCAGAGTAGCCCTAGTTGTGGTTCATAAGTTCAGAACACTACAGCACAAGCTCATAGTGAGTTCTGAAATGAGCGCTATTTGCATGCCAGTCACGAACTGGTTTGCAATCTATTAATGGTTTTTCTTTAAAGTGGTGTTGTAAAGTTTTCCTCTAGATGTTGCATTTCTGTTTTCAATAGTTTATTTTGGTGAAAAATATAAGGCCATTTGAAAGTTTAATGGTATTTGTTGAGATTTTATTTTTATTGAGAAGTAAAGTACAATTGTATTCCTTACAATTTGCTTACATATAAGTAATTAAGCATACATTTACAGAATATTGCACTGCACATACTTTTCAATTTGTTTAGCTATTCATTCAAATGGGCTTCTGGGAGTAACACATTTGTACCTCCCATACATTTAAACACTCTTTTTGTGAAGTCATGTAGCAATACCTACAGTTATTTCTGTAGCTGGTAACTGCTGGTTTTCAGACAGACTGAGTAATTGGGTGCTGGTACATCCACAATTGCTACTGTAACTGTGGAATAATTGCATATCTTTTCCTGCTTTTTTTCAAATTGCAGATATTATAAAATATAGTGGAAAGTATATTGGTGCATGTAAACCATTTCCATTGAAACAATCTATCTATTACAACTTATGACAAGTACTATGCTGAAAAACATTATGAAATAGAACTTAAGAGATTACAAAAACTCTTTGGCCATTTCTCATTTATTTTTCCTTTTTTTGCATATGAAATGTGATTCCATGTAAAATGGTTGTATGTCTATCAAGCATGTACAGTACATTGCAATAACTTATACATTAGTATATCGCTATTATGTATATTATTAATAGTATTCTATACATAATATAAAAGAGAACATTTTTAATCTGATTTAAAAACACAATAAATGAATTTTATCTTGCATTAACAGAATCTTTTGGGAGATGGAGTTTAAATATTGATGATAGGATAAGTATTTGTATGTGTAAAACTCCATATAAACTTGTAAGTAAACTACAATCATAAAGTTGGATATTTGTTTAACCACTTTCCTCCCTTCTAATGTCGTTCCTTATTCTATCTACCAAGCCGTTTTAACAATATAAGATGTTAAAACGCAGTAAGTTCCTTCCTGGCTGAAGTGTGTTGGGGTTATCCTCCACTCAGCACATATAACAAGTAAAGAAGCGGAGGCAAAAAGTTGCCATGATGCCTTTAGATATCATGGTCAATACCATCTGCAACATTTATACCATTTTGGAAGGATGTACGCCCTCTTTTAGGCATTGGCAGCCCTGCAAATGCAATTGAAGGAGGCTGATGGCAGTACAAGAAGGTTTAATGAAAGCCCTGCGTCTGCCATTATATATATGCCCTGCAAGGCTGATGCCAATGGACCCATAGAAGGGAAAAATTCCATAAAAACCCAGTACCCAGTATGCCAGTCAAAATAACCTGGATAAACTGTGATATTTTTCCCCTCTTGAGGACTCTTATTATCAGTCATTACAGCGTATTGAACCAATCAATACTACTATCATGTTTATCCTACATTATGAACAATGTGAAATTAAAAAAAAACACCAGCAGGACCCGATGTCCTACAATATTCTTCTGACCCGCTGACGTAGAAAGGAGGCACGTCAGAAGAAGTACCCTTCTTCTGACCGTCGTAAAAACCTGAGGAAGGGGGCGTGTCCCTGGAAACGTCACAGCCAACATGGAGTTCATTAGAGCGTGTCATGGCGTCTAAGTGAGGCAGTGTCTCTGTACTATGGATCAAGAGTAACGTGAGTCAAGCCCATTTATATTACTATGCTATGTACCAACTCAGCTGGATTGATGAATTATAATGAAATGTTAAATTCTAGTTGGCTCGTATGATCCAAGGTTATACATTGTTGCAAGCGACACTAACAGAAATGTGCAGATACTAAGTTGCTACATATGTTGTGGGACAAATGAATGTTCTAATGAAGAATGTATTGAGGTAAATCCTTGAAGTAAAAGCCGATTTTTTCAGCACAAAAAATGTGCTGAAAAACGTCCCCTCGGCTTATACATGAGTCAATACATAACATGCATACTTAAAAAATATTTAAAAAATAATAAACGTATATACTCACCCTCCGGTGGCCCCGACATGCAGCGCTGCTCCCCCGATGTCCGCGTGGGTCCTCTTCAGGCTTCCGCGCCCATCATCGTACTAGGCGCCCCCTGGGAGAAAAACAATGGCGGCGCCCGGCAGAAGAAAGAAGACTGGCGCGGAAGCCTGAAGAGGAGCCGCAATGACATCAGGGGAGCAGCGCTACGCATCGGGGCCACCGGAAGGTGAGTATATAAGGTTTTTTTTTTTTATGCTTGGCAGGCTGTATACTACTGGGGGCAGGCTGTATATTACTGGGGGCAAGCTGTAAACTACTGGGGGCAGGCTGTATACTACTGGGGGCAAGCTGTATACTACTGGGGGCAGGCTGTATACTACTGGGGGCAGGCTGGCTATATACTGGGGGGGGGCTGTGACCAATGCATTTCCCACCCTCGGCTTATACTCGAGTCAATAGGTTTTCCCAGTTTTTGATGGTAAAATTAGGGGTCTCGGCTTATACTCGGGTCGGCTTATACTCGAGTATATACGGTAAATCGTTTTGCAAAGTTATTTATGTGGTCATTATTTTGGACACTATTCATTGGATGCGATAATTGGGGAGAGTTGGAGAATCTCCTGTCCTAGACCCCCGATATAAAAAGAAACTCCACACACTGTCTTTTTTGTTTTGCGTCGTAAAAACCTGGTCATTAAGGGGTTAGGTATTAACAGTTTAGTTCTATAAAACCCCAATATTTTTATAATGATTTCTTTAAGTAATTCAAGTACATCATTAATAAGAATTTAAACATATTTCAAGTTATCATTTCCATTGTCTCGTGTCTACCAGAACAGTGTTGCTCAGATACCTCTAATCACACATTTTCCTTAATGAGTGTCGTGATTTGGGTAAACTAGTATGGTTTAGTCACTTTTTTTGCTGTTCCAGTTTGTGGTATTTACTGATGCATGACAATTTAAGGTCTAGTTCCCACCTCTCCTAAATCTTTTTGTATTTCCTTCAGATGTTGTTAGCCAAAACCAAGTGTGGTTGAACACAAAGATCACAACAGCAATTCTTTCCAGCAACTATACAAAAATAAGGTGTAATGGAAAGGCTTGTACATGTCCTGGTTTTGGCTCATAATAAGTGGAGGAAATAACTGATTACCTGACAGAGATGTGAACTGGACCTAAGCAGTACAAAAAAAGTGTTTTAAGTAGCATAGGAAACAATGTACACATTGTTATGTATGGCTATGCAATTGAATCAATGTACCCCAATATTAAGACTGCACAGAAGTACAGTAGTAGTACATGGAAATATTGAGGGCCTGTGTTCTCAAAAATATCAAGGCTGATATTATGTCCCAGTCTGACCTTGGTAGCTTCAAACTATTTATTGGGGTCTTAACATGGGGAAGTGACCTAAAAAATACCCATGTACAACCATTTATCCAGTAGAAAAATATGGTAATATTCCTAAAGGACTGATCGAGACACATGGATAAAGACATTTTTGTATTGTAAGAAATGCTCTTAAAATTAATTTTACCCCCTTTGACACTATATTCTTTATTCAGAGATTAAGCTATCCACTTAACTGTAAAAGGAATCTCTGAAACAGTTTAGTAAATCATATGTAAAGTGCAACAACATCTTCAATCAAATTTTAGTTTGACTAGAGGATCTTCTCACAGAGAAGATTGAAACATCATATGTCAGGAAGATGAAAACTATACAGCTATCAGAGTGATACAACTTGTCAAACAATCTGCTTAACTGACACTTTTTGAGTGTTAATACTGTGTACATTAGATGTCTTCTTGACACAAATTGCAGGGTTCTGATATGAAGAGTATTAAGACTTCATACTTCTTTGAACACTTCTAAACAAAGTTCTTCAGTACCTATGAGGTTAACTATAGACTTGCTATCAGACTGGTTTCTTTTCTGCAGAGAAACCTTTGACTGTTCTCTTTTCTGTGGATGATGTTTAAAGGTTTGGAAGGGATGTAAAGTAAGGTAAAATCTAACTTTGATATTGTTTAGCGGCTAATTGACAAGGGCGATTGAAAAGTTATTTCCACTTAAGGAGAGGACAAAACATTGCACAGCATGTTACCTGAATAAAGTATATAAAGTTATATAAAGAGTGAAAAGGATACTTTATAAACCTGTGGCTTCTGCAGTTTTCTAAAAGCTTTATAGATTGTATCCACTAACTAGTGTTATAAAATTAAAATAGCAAGAGTGAATACATGCATACATCACAATGCTTGCAAAAAGATGTAAAGTCAGATAGGACATTATCTGCCATAAGCATTGCCTTTAATTGGCATCTTGAATGCTTTCATGATGATATACAGCTACTAGCTTACTACTTTTATACTACATGGTATGTGCCACATATATTTAGTATACTATAAACTTAAACAAAGTCATATGGCTCACAAAAATGAAGCACAAATAATATGAAGATCAAAAAGTATCTTGATTTATGTTCTTTTAAAATTATGCTAATGAGCATGAACCTGAGGATGTCTGGGGGTGTTACCAGAACCCTTTTGTGCTATAGAATCACATTTTGAATTTTTTAATTCAATAATATTTTTAAAATATTAGAAAACAAAGATACAGAATATTATTTTTAATTATTACTTTATATTATTTTTCCATGCAGGGATTGAATGCAAAGACTACATAAGCCCTTTAAGTGGGAATGTTGTGATCAGCCAACTACTGAGCGAATGCTACTTTAAACATATTTATTGATAGTTGCGCCTCTTCCTCTCTAAACAGGGGATGTACTGGAAACAATAAGGAAATATGTTTAGGGAACAGACAAAGACATAAACAGTTCATCTCCATATGGGATTGCATCAAGTCATATAAAAAACCCTTTAAAGGAAATCTATCATCAAAATCAAGGGACACTTACTCATAGATCCGTGCACCGTACCTGTGATAATCTTCTTCTATTGTTATTCATGGCCTCCTACTAAAATCAACTTTTAAAATAAAGCTAAAAAGCAAGAACAGGTCAAGGTAATGTTACCAGAGCCACTCCACGTTGTTACTTTACAGGCTGTTACACTGCACAGGGACAAGTCTAACCTTCTCTTCTACTCCCTCGCCATTGCCCCTGCCTGCTGTAATCTCACCCCAGCAGTACACAGTGAGAGGGGGCAGTGCATACAGGCTGCAGCTGCCTCACCACATGCTGCTGGCTGGGAGCCAGGTAATGTGAATTAAACTTATATGAAGTACTAAAATGATTCAGAATGACAAAATGCATCATCATAGCACAAGGGTGCTTTAAAGGGAGTGTCTAAAACAGAATTAAAATAAACACCAAAAAGTTTTCTTTTTCCCCTTTATTAGCAAATGGGCTCTAGCACAACGTGTTACATGGGGCTGAGAAGAAGAAAGGAACACCCACGATTACATGTGCAGACATGAAAGCCAATCAGCGACTGGCAGGCTTATGTGATGTCACAGCCCTATAAAAACAGACGGGCATTTCCAATCTCATCATTCACACTGCATGTGTTGTCTCTTGCGTCTAGTTGCTTGTACACAGTAGTTCCTGGAGTGATTTTTGCTCCAATTTCAGGGTGTCCATTTTGGGGGATCTGTAAACCCCAAATTCTTAGCTCTTTTTTGTTGCTGAAGTAACTAGCAAGACATCTGTGTAAAATTCACATAGTTGCTGGAGTGATTTTTGCTCCAATTCCAGGGAGACCATTTTGGGGGATCTGTATACCGCACATTTCAGTTCTTTTTTGTTGCTGAAGTTAATAGCAAGAAATCTGTGTAAAATCAACATAGTTGCTGGAGTAATTTTTGCTCCAATTCCAGGGTGTGGGATGTTTTGTGGGATCAGTATACCTCAAATTTCAATTCTTTTTTTGTTGCTGAAGTTAGTACCAAGAAATTCATTTCAAATCAATATAGTTGCTGGAGTGATTTTTGTTCCAATTCCAGGGTGTATGTTTTGGGGGATCTGTATACCGCAAATTTCAATAGTTTTTTGTTGCCAAAGTTGATACCAAGAAATCTGTTTCAAATCCACATAGTTGCTGGAGTGATTTTTGCTCCAATTCCAGGGTGTCCGTTTTGGGGAATCTGTATACCGCAAATTTCAATTGGTTTTTGCTGCTAAAGTTGATAGCAAGAAATCTGTCTCAAATCCACATAGTTGATTAACCAATGTGTTAGACAGAAAGGTGGCAGGTGAAACAGGGGTGACTCTGTGAGGCCAGAACTGCTGGTGTCATCTAGTGGCAGTGTGTTGATCAACAGCCCAAAGGTTGGTGATTGGTTGAGAGTGGCTAGGTCATTCACTTCCTTCCAAATGACATCTGACAACCCCAGCCTAGAGTTTGTGGGTTCGTCAGATACAACCCGTAGTTGGCATGGCTCAGTAGCAGGTCAGCGGCCCTCACCTGTCCTCAACCAGCCTCTCTCCTGTTCATTTCCCTCAGACAGAGATCTACTAGCTGGTCTGGCTCAGCACCACTATACAGCGATGCTGCTTCATGCAGTAGGTGGGAAAGTAGAGATGTGGAGAGTGGCACGGGAGGTTGTGTTGCACTTGTAGTAGGCTGCGCATACTGAGACCGTTGAGGAGAATAGCAGTGCCAGCAAAACACAAATCGATGATGATGTAGCCAATCGCACTTGGGACCCAGGTGAAGCAAGGGCTTCATCATCGTCAGGAGAAGCGGGTGTCAGCATATTTTAAAATATGGGCAATTCTCATCCTGCTTCTTGTTTTTGCATGCCTGAAACAACCCCGAGTGATGAGTTCAGGGCTATAACTTTTCAGGAAAGCAATGACAATGGCTTTCATGTTTATCCATCATTAGAAAAAAAGATTTGTCCCTTCAGTAGTGAACATCTTCTACTGATCTTAGCAATTCTACACTGAATATAACCAATGAAAAAAAACAGGCAAAGACATAATATTTTCTGTGAAATTGTAATGAATGATGCTTGTGAAGTCTGTAATCTTCAGGAGAGGATTTTTTTAAATTCATATTAATGTAAATTCAAATTTAAATTAAAAATGTAAACTTCTAATTAATTTCGAACTTAAAATTAAATTTTTTTAATTCCGTATTTGAATAACTGGATCTGAACACCCATAGCACCTTTAGCTACAGTGAGAGGAAGGGTCTTTGGTTTTCCCATAGTTTTTTTTATTCCTATATTTAAATCAACATGATTAAATTTCATATCAAATAAAGCACAGTAGCAAGAAGGTAACAGAATGAACAACACACTGATAGGAATCACAAATGGACAGTTGGAGGTTACCAACTGATGGTATCAAACTCCTGGAGTAGGTCTCTCCCATTATTATGTGGCGTAAATCAGCCATATTGTGTAATTTACAAAAAGTAGTGGAATGTGGTGCCCTCTTATCATGGTTATGTGAGGAGAACACCTGTGGTTGTTTACTGGGTTGCTGATACTGCCATAGGCCAATATGACACAGAGTCTACCAGAATTACAAGGACGCCATCCAAAGGAATAAAGTTTGAGAATGGTGAACTGGGTCTGAACACCAGTAACAACATTGACCGGTGTGACATAATTTTTCAAAGATTATATTTAATTAATTCCATGATTTATACATGGGGCAGAAAACTCTGGGAAGAAGAAAGGAACAACGTGTCCATGTCAAATCAAGATAAAGTGATTTCAGGGTGTCAGTTTTTGGGGTTCTCTATTCCCCAAATTTCAATTCTTTTGTGTTGCTAAAGTAGATATGAATAAATTTGTGTCAAATCCACATAGTTGTGGAGTGATTATTTCTCAAAGTCCAGGGTGTCAGTTTTTGGGGTTCTGTATTCCCCAAGTGTGGAGTCCTTAATGAGCAGCTTCCTTCACCCACCTAGTGAGGAGGGTAGCCGCCACCAGCAGCAGCAGAACACGGAGCAAACCCTGCACCAGCAGGTGGTGGCCTACTTGGACAGCACTCTACCACCCCAGGTAGAGGATCCCCTGGACTACTGGGCAGTCAAACTTGATGTGTGGCTGCAACTTGCGGAGTTTGCAGTAGAGAAGATGTGCTGTGCTGATGCCACACATCTGCTGCCAGTTGTTCCATCTGCCTTCCACCATCTTTACCAGGGACTGGAATTGTCACCCACCTCCACACTCTGTCATTGTGCCACACTGTGGCCTACTATGTTGCTGCCAGCTCTAGAATTTGGCATTGTGCCACTCTCTGACCTAATACTGCTGCTGCTGCCACCTCCACACTTTGTCATTGTGGCACTCTGTGGCCTACCATGTTGCTGCCAGCTCCAGAATTTGTCATTGTGCCACTGTGCTGCCCACTGGCAAATGTTATGCAGATTAAATGATTAAGGTTAAATGTGTTTGTTTTCAGGCGCCATCTAATGGCCAAAGGTAATTACTAATTACCTGTTTTCTCCACCCACTAGCAGATACAAAGGATTGTGGGTAGAAGAAGGACAGTTCCTTTTATGTCTACTCAGGGAGAAGACATATGTTTCATCTATCTTTACCATTGTTGTAGTATAGCCGGTAAGAAGACTGTCTATAAGAATTTCTAGCTACTAGCAGTTATAATACCACTCTGTATAAACTTTGTTATGTGAAGTGTAATGTATAGATCTGTAATCGCACTGTAATTGAACAGATAGGCCAGACCTCATGTTTGGTCTCAGACTGTATATGTATCAGCTTATTTCCTGTTATATGCTAATGTCATGTATGTAACATTGTTCCTGTTATGTTATTCTAATAGCTTGTACATTCCTGTTTTTCTTCAGTTTCCCCCTAATTCTACATCAGTTTTATAAAGCTACAGACTTTCACCTAGTCTCATTTGTTGAACTGTAGGAAGACGTTTAACTGCCTGTTGAGCTCCGCATAGACCCCAGGGGTACGTGAAATGGGGGCAGGACAGCTACTCACTGTCATTATGCCACTCTGTGGTCTCCCATATTGCTGCCTCCTCCATAATTTGTCATTGTGCCACTCTGCGGCCTACTCATGCTGCTGCCAACTGACCGCTGTCTCCCTGGAACACCCAGTGATTTCCATAATGCTGTTTTCACCCTCCACCACTCTATGACGTTGCCACTATGTTTAGTTTTCCCTTTGATTTCATCTATCAGAAGGAATGAAAAGCTTCATGGAATTAAAAAGTGAAGTGATTCTAAGAGCGGCGGCTGTCATGTGCGTGTCATACTAAAACACAGCATTGTTTGAAGACCAAAGCACGCTCCCAATGCATATTGGAGCATGGCACAACGTTCTCCAACACCCTACAGGCTCTCTGCATCCAGGAAATACCTGTTTTTTAACGTGATTCCACATAATTCGATTCTGGTTGGTTAAAAATTTTTCAGAAAATTCTGCAAACTTAGTTGAATCGAATTTTGAAAAATTCGCCCATCTCTACTATCCACCATATTCTAGTACTGCAGTTTATTCAGTACTACCTTTTATATATATTATCTACTTTTGCTTAATAAGCCAGTTGTTTGCAAAAATGATATGTATAGTTTTATACATGCACAGATTATGCTTATTTTACCTATCATGTGCAGGCAAAATATTTGTGTTTATAGTATGGTTGGTGCTCTACATTATTCAGCACCTTTTACTTTACTGATTCTACATATTTGGGCTACTTTGTTATATAATAATAATAATAAGAAGAAGAAGAGTACATTGTGAAACTAGCCTTAAAATCCACACTAACATCCACAGCAAATTTGCTGGTCTTGCTTGTAGATATTGCAACAGATGATGATGCAGATCTAGCCAAGGATTTCACCTTTGGTATTGTGAAAAAGTCATTGAACTCTACTGCGGAATTTTGCTGTGAATCCTAAAATTCTGAGTTAAAAGTTAAAATTCCACAATGTACAAAAGGTTTTACTAATTATAAAAGGCAAAATACAAGTATCAAAACCTGAAGTATCTTAAAGGGGTTGGTCACTTTCCCTCATGTTTTTAGTAATATGTGTGAGAGAGAGGTAATTTATCAATATAAATCTATTAAAAGTTCTGCACTGCAACGATCCTTGTAAAAATTGTGGGTGCATGCCATCAACATTTAAATTACATTTAAAGGGTAGCACTTGCGATCAGTGCTCGACCCGAACAGAACTTATAAAGGTCCGCTTCATGTGGGTTTTTTTCATAAATAACATAAGCACCAAATGCATTTTAGATGTGAATTTTGACTTGAGTTCTACAATGTTTTATTCTCACTTTATTTGGGGAACTAAATAGCATAAAGTGTCACTCGGATGTCTTTTTTTGGTATAGCACATATGAGGGCCTTTTTAGATTTTGACATATCATGAATTTTGAAATACATGTTTATGATTTAAGATTTCATTACTTTTTTATTTCTGTCAAAATTTAGTCACTTTGCTGTTGATCAATTAATCAAGAAAAATTTGGACACACTCACTTTGGACAAATTGTTGTCGCTCTAACCTAATTTAAAACCCTCTAATCCCCATCCATGTTGGCTGAGATTGTCTCTCCCCCCCCCCCCCCAATCCCCAATGACATCCCCATTCAGTGGCAGAAATCCATTGCTATGACAACCAACATTCTTGACTCACCGGCAGGGCATTATTGAGACAAAGTACTGTATATTCACAGTATACTGCACAGTTATGGGTAGAAATATGGTATACCAATGTAAACTTCAGATCATCCTAAAAAACATTGCACTTTACACAGCTTTGTCCACAGTAAAAATTGGAAAATGGAAATATGACAACATTTCTTTTATACAAAAGATTTGTATTTTTAAAAATATATTACAACATTATAAACTCCATACAATTGTGGTATCGTTGTGATCATACTGACTAAAGGCTTTTATTTGGGTGGCACAGTGAAAGCTGTTAAAACAGAGCCCGATAGAAAATTGTGCAACTGCGGTTTTATGAAAATTCTCCACATTTTTGGATTATTTTTCCAGCTTCCCAGTACACTGTATGGCACCACTCTGAAGTGTAAATTGTTATGCAGAAAACTAAAACTAAAAATTCAATAGAAATTAAATAGAAAAATCTGAAAGTTCAAGCTTTTGGGAAATGCGCTACAAAAATCTCAAATGCAAAGTGGAAAATTATGGTGGTGGCATGGTGTTAAAGATCAAGATTTGTGTTCTCATTTCTTGAAAATATAGCATTTTCTTGGGTATTTTTCTTTAGAAGTATCTGTACCCAATGATGCACCACTATTTGAGTACCACCCCTGCAATCAGCACAGCACTAATGGAACAACACATTTAGGGTGGCTTCACTCTTGTTGAGTTTGGGACATGAACTACAGACTGTGCAGGGTCCTGCTTCATGTACTGACTTCTGGGAATGGAACTACGATTACCATATTGATATATGATGCATGGAGTTCCTGCTGCTAAATAGCAGCGGCGACATACACTCACCGGCCACTTTATTAGGTACACCATGCTAGTAACGGGTTGCACCCCCTTTTGCCTTCAGAACTGCCTCAATGCTTCGTGGCATAGATTCAACAAGGTGCTGAAAGCATTCCTCAGAGATTTTGGTCCAAATTGACATGATGGCATCACACAGTTGCCGCAGATTTGTCGGCTGCACATCCATGATGCGAATCTTCCGTTCCACCACATCCCAAAGATGCTCTATTGGATTGAGATCTGGTGACTATGGAGGCCATTTGAGTACAGTGAACTCATTGTCATGTTCAAGAAACCAGTCTGAGATGATTCCAGCTTTATGACATGGCGCATTATCCTGCTGAAAGTAGCCATCAGATGTTGGGTACATTGTGGTCATAAAGGGATGGACATGGTCAGCAACAATACTCAGGTAGGCTGTGGCGTTGCAACGATGCTCAATTGGTACCAAGGGGCCCAAAGAGTGCCAAGAAAATATTCCCCACACCATGACACCACCACCACCAGCCTGAACCGTTGATACAAGGCAGGATGGATCCATGCTTTCATGTTGTTGACGCCAAATTCTGACCCTACCATCCGAATGTCGCAGCAGAAATCAAGACTCATCAGACCAGGCAACGTTTTTCCAATCTTCTACTGTCCAATTTCGATGAGCTTGTGCAAATTGTAGCCTCAGTTTCCTGTTCTTAGCTGAAAGGAGTGGCACCCGGTGTGGTCTTCTGCTGCTGTAGCTCATCTGCCTCAAAGTTCGACATACTGTGCATTCACAGATGCTCTTCTGCCTACCTTGGTTGTAACGGGTGGTGATTTGAGTCACTGTTGCCTTTCTATCAGCTCGAACCAGTCTGCACATTCTCCTTTGACCTCTGGCATCAACAAGGCATTTCCGCCCACAGAACTGACGCTCACTGGATGTTTTTTCTTTTTCTGACCATTCTCTGTAAACCCTAGAGATGATTGTGCGTGAAAATCCCAGTAGATCAGCAGTTTCTGAAATACTCAGACCAGCCCTTCTGGCACCAACAACCATGCCACGTGCAAAGGCACTCAAATCACCTTTCTTCCTCATACTGATGCTCGGTTTGAACTGCAGGAGATTGTCTTGACCATGTCTACATGCCTAAATGCACTGAGTTGCCGCCATGTGATTGGCTGATTAGAAATTAAGTGTTAACGAGCAGTTGGACAGGTGTACCTAATAAAGTGGCCGATGAGTGTAGTAATGCTTAGAGTGTCGGCTCTGCTGCATTTCAGGAAAGCAGGAAATCTTTTCATTATATATAAATATGGTGCTGGGAGTTCCCTCCCCAGGACTAGGTTCGGTCCGTAAAGCAGGATTATACACTCTTCTTGGTTCATGGACTAAACACAAGCAGCTCTTAATATGCAATATCACAGATCACAACTAATTTCCACTTACTTTTACCATTAAGATGCCATTGCCAGCCAAAGATTTCCCCTGCAAGGAAAAAACTGTTTTACATTGCCATCATACCAATAGTTTTCCACATATGGAGAATTGATTTCGATCTCTATAATGTCCATATCCCCTTAAAGTTCCTTTTTTGAGAAACCCTTTAAAAACCCCATTAAATAAATCATTTAAGTGCAGATGTACCAAATCATGTATGTTACATTTGCACTATTGCAGTCTTTTTATTACCCTATAACTACAGACCTAGACCTGCAATATAATCCCTAGTCATGTTTACCTAAGAAATGTTTGATTTCACAAAGGAAAAAAATATTTTTTCAGCTCCTGTCAATTTTTTACAGGAATAGAACAGAAATAAACAATGTTATACTAACAATACCTTTGATGCATGACCTCAGCTGGGAGCCATTTTTAAAAGCATAGAGTAGACGCAACTTTACCAGATAGGGTTTTTTCCCATTCTAATGCCTAAATCAACATTTCTTTCGCGGTATCCATATGCTTCATGCGTCTATTCTGTATGATTAAAATCACTAGTATTTTCCAAGAAGCTTTCCTATAAGGGATTGAACCATAGAGAGACAGTCAGATATAGAGCATTCTAATACTAATGCATTTTCCTTCTGACATGCTCCTCTAATGTCTTGACTGGAAGCATACATAGATCAAATTTATTATGGATATATCATGTTTAATTATTCTCTCCTTCCTTTCCTGTTTACAGGCCTTTGTGTAGCCTGTCTGATCTGTGCCCTTTGCTGCCTTTTTGGACCATGACCTGACAGTCATTATTATGTCTTTTATCTTCTTTTTTTTTATTAGACCAATCAGGCGTGACATTTGGCTTTTCAGAGATCCTATCTATTACACTGTCAGTGGAGTAGGCTGATGTACTGTAGGCCAAGTGTCAACATAAGGTGAGGCAGCAAATCAGCCACAATCTAAAGCTAATTACCCTGCCTGGAAGTTAATTAAATACTTGTTAGGAGCAGCAGGAAGATCCTAATTAAAGTTGTCTAATAACAGAGCTCTGACATAAGCTAACACTGAGCTTTCCTACAGGGTTTAAATAATCGTACAAAGGGCAATAATACCTGTCTCATCATGGGGTCTAGGATAACCCTAAAGATGTACATTTATCTGTATTTTTCTCTACTAATTTGCCACATAATGTGCACGGCAAGTCTTTGTTTAATTTACTCACATTTTAATTTCATCATCTCCTAAGTCTTCACAAGAGAATTGCTACTTTTCGGAATGACAAGGTTTCTACTTACAACAATTAGCCCATTTAATCAAAAACTGTTAAAAGGAACTTGTTAAAATTGAATTTTAAACAGTTACATATATACAGTTGTTGTTGAGCATTGCTGCAACGTGACAAGTGTTTTATGATTAATATACCAAGTTACTAAGTGGTACATGCGTACAAACTGTATTTTTACAGTACTTATTTTCTTGTATGTGTTGATTTCTATTAATAAATTAATACAAACATTACCCACTGTCTAATTTTTCATATTCAAACAACAAAACAAAATTGTACTAAATATGTATAGTGTACTGTACAGCAAACACAGCATTGTGAGGAGTGTATCCATCCATACATTGCTCCTCTCCGACTCCAGACAGAGATTTTCTACAATCCCTCTTTGAGAAATGTTGCCACGGAGGGTTAGATGTTAATTTATGGAGCGCTACTTGCTGCGGAGTGCGCAGAAGCTCCATAATAACTCGGAACACCTCTTGTCCATGCAGAGGCATCCTCCCAACACGGAGATGTTGGATCCTTCCTCTCAGTCTCCAGAAATGGAATTCCCTCTGCCTTAGCTTATTTTTGTATCAGACTGACACTTGTGTGTCAGACACCCATGGTGTATGCCAAGGAGGTAGCCAAATGCTTAAGTGCAGACCTTACAAATGCACTTAACTCAGCATTACAAGCCACACTTATGGATATTAAAGGGGTTTTCCCACCAACAAAAAAAATTCTCACATCTCAATCCCCCAGTGATGTTAACACACTAAAGATCATTTTAACCCCTTATTTTACAATTTTATTCAGTTTTATTGCTGTTTTAGCTCCTATCCCTCAATGATGGTCAGTGCAAAATCCCAGGGTATGGGCGGGGTTTCTATAAGCAGACACTTCATGATTCATCTAGTTCTGTTGGGTGACAATGTGGTTACATTATCAGGGTACACCATCTGGCTTCTGACATTGTACTAACACAGTGACACATAGAAAGAGATGAGACAGATGAAATGCCTATTTCACAGAGGCATGACAGACAGAGGCTGACAAACAGAGGCTGATAGACAGAGGCTGACAGACTTTTACGCTGTCAGCTCTGTGAAATCTCTGTTCTTACAGATATGTGCCTGCCTCCCCCTTCGTCTGGCTCACTTATCAGCCTGAGGTTTGTAGTTTGCAGCTTCTCTTTACCCACCATGTGCTGTTTGCTGGCAGGAAGTGAATCAGTGTATGTGTCAGTGTAAGATCTGTGCTGTACTGCAGGGGGCGTGGCTACAGGCACAGAGCAGAGAGAGACAGAAATCTCAGCTACACGGCCTCACACAGGAATCCAAGATGGCGGCCACCCAACCCTTTGTCAGAAGTTACAGGGTCGTGTGTAGGGGCAACTGAAATTGTGTACACCAGGACTGATAGAGACAGGTTAGACTTATATCTGTGAAATGCTGTATTTTTGTTAATAACAGGGAATTAGAGAATGCATTATTTTGTTATCATGAGTACATATAAGAAACGTGTCTTTGTGGGAATACCTCTTTAAGGACCAAGTTCAAGGATTGGACAATCACATAAGTAAAGTTGAGGTAGACTTTCTTCAGAAACCTTTCTTCAGAAAAGGGCTAGGGCATTCAGGGCATAATGTTGAAGGAATGGAAGATGACAAGGTACTATTGGTCCAGAGAGACAACCATTTTTTCTGAGAGTGACAATGTGATTACCAAGAGGGGACAGACCAATCATGATTACTGAATCTTCTACTCAATATATTGCTGTACATATACCATTCATGCCATGATGACAACAACAGGTACCCACAAGTGTTAGCTTATATTTACCAACTTTTTTTATATTACTCTATGTAGATGAACAATTATTCATGAATGATTCTAGATGAATGTTTTGCAGTCACACCCTCCTGCTCCCACACTACACATTTTTTGGCATTATAGAGGCAAGGTAACATATTTGCTGTTAACTTATATAAAGTTACAGGGTGAGAGGGAGGGTGGGTATTACACAACACACAGAATTTCGATAAATTTCCCTTTCATGTTGGGATCTGACATGGAGGGTGTGCATTAGAATACGAATGACGGGCTTGGAAAAGGGTGGGTTGGTCTTAAAGATCATAAGGAAAGAAAGGAGGCAAAATGTTTGATAGCATTTATTTGTCTTTACTGTTCACTAGGAAAAGAGGTGCAATTTAGAAAGTATCTGTCACAGAGAGGGATACATCTGGGTGCCTGACAGGTGGATGGAATAAAGCTGAAAGAGAACTTGGAAGGGACAGTGGTCACCCCATGATGGTTTTGTGTTATTAGGTTCTCCTATGGGTAGTTGTGGCACTATTACAGGAGATAAAGCTGGATTGAGATACCTTGGGCACATCAGGTATAGTCTGTGGAATGCAACACAAAAGGAAGAATGGTCCATGTTAATTTACATCTTGCAACAGGGGTCATGAGTATATATTGTGCTGTGCTCCAAATTGCAATCAGAATCCCTTCTTGCACACCAGAATATCAGCATAGGGTAGTGAAAATTTGTGGGAGGGCATTTAAATTCTGTGATTAAATTCTTTGGAAGACAGGGTGGAGGAGGAAGACTTTGGGAGTAGAATGCACCATGCTGAAAGACTTTGGATAATCCTTCACGATAAATCTTACCCTTTTCAGTCCTAGTGAAGTCCTTATTCATAGATAACCTTACTGATATGCCATCTTGGCCTGAAAGATACGCCCCTATTCTAATTGTGAACCGGTGATAGCACATCAGAGAAACTCTTACTCTCAGAAACAAGCCACCATACACATTGATAGGATAAATTTAACAATACAAAGATGCATGAAAAAATATACAAAACATATGTCAATAGTTTAAACGTAAATCATTCCTAACATTTAGACCTTTGAGAAAAATGCTATCCATAATAATGATCCAAAAACCCTCACAGTTTTACCGTTTCCTTTGCGCATCTCCCCACTGTTTTTAACTCTTTCTAGACCACTGAAGCAAAAAGTTATTGTGTTTCTATTCTATTTTATTATAAATTATGATGAACGTCCCCTAATGTGTCTCTGAGAACAAGGCATTAAAAAAAAAATCTTATTTCATGAAATGTATCATGTCTTAATGGGGTCAAAGTTAAGTATTTATCTGCATCCAATGAGTCATAGGAATTGGAGAAAGAAAAGAAAGGAGGATGCATATGAATGGGATCAACAAAATAACACTTTTATTGTATGACAAAAACATAGACAGAGTTAAAAACCATTAAAAAGCCCTAAGGCGGGCATAACACAATAACAATCAGACAGTAGTATGGGGTTTATAAAAAGATGTATAAATACATATGTGCATACATTTATGATATTTA
Organism: Engystomops pustulosus; assembly: GCF_040894005.1. Taxonomy (NCBI): domain Eukaryota; kingdom Metazoa; phylum Chordata; class Amphibia; order Anura; family Leptodactylidae; genus Engystomops; species Engystomops pustulosus. Next base: position 96,130,610 of record NC_092412.1, read on the forward strand.
TAATATTTAACTTATATATTCAGAGAGACCAAAAATAAAAAATGTTTACAATAGAATCCCAACAAGAATAACCAATAATCAATATGAGTATAAATGTAAAACTGTTATATTGGTCTCCATAAAGTTTGTTAGACAAAACATGGTGGTGCTAGTAAATAAACATTGTAAGGCATGATATTGCACATAGTAAAGGTATAGAAAACAATCAGTCAAAACCCAACCTACGTCTGCAAGGAAGGACCCGACGCGTGTCGCCTATCAGGTAGGCTTCATCAGGAGTGAATGTGTGGCGGGGGAGGCCAGCCCTTTATGCCCGCGACTACTCAGTGTGCAGTTCCGGTTTGAGTTCTGGCGCATGCGCAATGGTATGTCGCGTGCACCGGAAATACGTAAGAGAGTGCTGGTTGCTTTAGCAACTGAATCACAATTCTGGCGCATGCGTAATGTGTCGCTGCTGCCGAACATACAATGACGATTGCTGGTTGCTTAGTAACTGGAACGCAGACTGCGTGTCACCAAAGAAGAGGCGCACACTGCATTTCGCCGACCTTGTTGGGATTCTATTGTAAACATTTTTTATTTTTGGTCTCTCTGAATATATAAGTTAAATATTATAAATATCATAAATGTATGCACATATGTATTTATACATCTTTTTATAAACCCCATACTACTGTCTGATTGTTATTGTGTTATGCCCGCCTTAGGGCTTTTTAATGGTTTTTAACTCTGTCTATGTTTTTGTCATACAATAAAAGTGTTATTTTGTTGATCCCATTCATATGCATCCCCCTTTCTTTTCTTTCTCCAATTCTTATTTCATGAAATGTTATCCAATACTTGTTTTTTCAGTTTTTTCCCTAGAAAAGGAGACAGTAAATATCAAAAACTTTAAAAATGAACAGGTTCCATTTTCATTTGCTGTCACTTTCCACTTTGTGAGCGCTAATCCTCTTTGTTCTGTTTGGGAAGCAGGATGCCAGTAACTAATATGTATTGCTGATAAAGCTTATCTCTTCTGTAAATCCCTCTAAAGCTTTACAGAACATTGATGTTAACATAGGTCATAAAAATGCTGACACTTTCATTTGTTGTCCATATAGACAGATGACATTCCTAGTGGTCTGATATGTTGTAGCCACAAGACTCTATACCATCAGAATTTTACTAGGATAAACTATTTCACAATAGCTGTTGTAGAGGAGGGTACTAGATGTCAATGTGTTTGAGGTCTTTAGCTACAACACTAGAAATAATTAGCATATTTTCTATGTATAATAGCTTTATACATAACTATATTATTGTAGCTTGATTTCTTGAAAATGGCTCTGTACAAACCCTACAACTTTTATGGCATGCAGAAGCATTTTCTACTCCTCTATACCTTGATCAGTATAGGATTTTAATATCAGAAGGGCTGGGGTCTTACACCTGGTACCTCCAATGACTTCTTGAGCTGTTTGAAGACACCACAGTTTTTGGTTCCGTGTTGTCTTCCTCGCACTGTTCTGTACATGTTGTAGTGCCTTTGCTTGGTATTGCAGTTAAATCTCATTTACTTAAAGGAAACTGAACTACAAATAGGCTACAAAACAGATGGCTGTGATATGGCATGGGAAGCAGGAGTACCACCAACTGGAATGATTAATTCAAACAGCTAATTTACTGGAGTATCAGTTGTCGGACACATTCACACTGAACCTACATCATAAAATCCAATTTTAGATGTAAAAAGATTTGCATGCTGCACTTTTCTGTTATCTTAAATGACTGACACCTGAATGAAAGTCCAACATACCCCATTACAGCTAATCAGATCTTTTGGCAGGCTTGGACTGGCCTGTGTGTGAACAGGTGAATCCGCTGGTGGAGGCCAAGGCTGCCCTGCACAAGTAGTGCACTTGCTTAATTTCATACAGATATTCCGCCTAAATCTTCTTTCCATCTTTTGTATTTGTTTAATACTAAAGTTGGTTAACTTAACATACCCCCTTGTTTATTCCTATATACAGTAGATGCATTGGTGCACAATTACTTACCCGTTCATGTCGTGACCCCCGATCAGCGTCCGATATCCTGCATGTGCCGCTCCCCACTCAAGTGCACCGGAGTCCACCCAAGTCCACCGAATTTAAAAGTTAAATCCTGCGCTTAGTCCGAATCTGTTGGATCTTCCGACAGCCCGACCACCCACGATTTGTGTCGCATGAAAGCTGGCCGAAAACGCCGGAAGACCTGACGGAAATGCGGCCGCGGGACCCTTAGTAAATAAGCCCCCTTGTGTGCATCAAGATGCAATGTAAAGCCAACAAGAGTCATTCCTCTCTAGGACCCACCTTTTTTATCATACAGTGGGGCCTTAATCACAAATGACCTAGCCCCATTTTTGCTGCTGTTTGAGACCTGTTGCTGTTTTGGCATATATTGCTATCTCACATTAGAGGGCCTAATGTGAAAGTCTTGTCAGGTTACTGACAAGACTTTCAGGAGCAAAACATTAGGTTAGGTTGCATTTATGAAATGTTTATGTGATATTTTCAAGTTTCTGTAAAGGGATGGATCCCTAGAATGGACTTTACTGGTGGGCCCAAGGCATTCCAGTCCAACAATATCTTTTGGTGTCCATAAGTTCCTTCCATTATTTAAAATGTTCTGCAGGACTATTAAAATAAGCCACAGTAGTGTTAACAGGTATTAGTTAACACTTAGTTCACTTAGGTAACTTAGGTAACAGATTTCTACACAAATCTGTTACCCCCTTGGGAGCACTCGAATCTCTCGAACCAGTCTCTACTGTTCAAAGGCTTATACATACATTAAAGGTTCCAAGTCTTTTAGGACAATGTCACTTTTTGTGTGCTTTCAGCATACAACTGAACCTCCCAGATAAAATATATTCCATTTCACCGAGCAGTTCCAAATGCCATCAACAATGACATTGCCTTGTTTATCTTGGCCATGTGCTCCTCATCATTATCCAGTATACTGATGAGGAGCACATGGCACGTGTATGCTGGTCTGAAGGTGAGACCACCATCATATTCCTCACCAGGGTTAGCCAAGAACACTTTGGATTCAATGCTTTCTAAAACACCGTGCAAATTTAATCAAGGCAATGCAGTTGTTGATGGCATTGAGATCCCAATTTATAATGCGATGTGGGGATGCAGTGACATGTTTATGATTTTACTTTTTTATGGTTTTAAATGTGTTCTTGGAAAAAGTGGGGGATTTGAATGTTTAGTTCTTTTTAAAAAATGTTTTAAAATTTTTTAAAACTTAAAATAAAATTATTCTCTTTTTCTGACTATTTCATGCTCCTTAGGCTACTTAAACCTTAAGGGGTCTGATCACTTATACAATATACTATTGTATTGCTGTATATTGTGAATATTTTGCTACTTTAAAAGGCTCCCAGTCATGGTAACCCATTGGCAGCACTGTTAGCTGCCAAGGTCGGGTTTCACCAAGCGGCACCTAATAGGTTAACTGCCGTGATCATGCCAGCACCATTCGCAACAGTTATTGGCAGGTGTTAGTTATGCAATACAGCTGACGCCCACTACATATGCAGAGGGCTTGGTCCATGAACCCTAACCATACACCAGTTCATACACCCGGACAACTTATAATTACATTGACCAGTTGTGAAGGGGTCAAAACTAAGATGCTACATGTTGTGGGTATGGAGGGATTTTTTTCCCAAGTTGGGACCACTATGCATCAGCCATCTTCTTTTTGCCTTTCTCTGGAACAGCACTCTTTGGGTGTCTTTTCTTTTTACTCCCCTTGTTTTGGACACATCTGCATATTTGCATCAAAATGTACTTTTCCATTGACCTAGCAAAAACGCTGAGTTTTTCAGCGTTGTACCCAATATAGCTTTAGAATCCAGCTGTGGACATATAAAACAGTTGCAATTTTTGTACAAATACCTGTTAAATTGCAATTTTGCCTTAAATAAAGTCCACTCCCGAGCAGGCACAAAGAAAAAATTTGGGAGGGTTTGCAGAAGGATTTGCAACTATTGTCACAAAAAAAATAGACTCACGTGCTACTAAGATAAACTAGGATAAAGTTCAAAACCAAGGCAAAAATGCAAACACTAGAAATAAATGACCCCTGATGACTTATAGGTTGGAATTGAGGGACCTACACCTTATTTACTATAGAACTAAGAGCAAACACATTTTCCATGGACGTATTTTAAAAGTTGAATTTTATACGATTCTAATTTCACAGGATAACAATATTAGTTCCCTAACATCACTTGTCTTGTGATATCCATTAATATTATTTTATTAACCACCTCTATTGCATATGCATTCAGCAACAAGAAATCCCTTTCCGTACATTGATAGATTTAAAGTTCAGTATTTATAAAATGATTGTACAGTGCTGTCATGTCCATTGTGCTCTCGTCTGTTATTGACCCATCCATAAAACGGTCTGCTTATTTGTAGTTGTGCCTTTAATGTTGAACATCTATGACTGGCACTTAGGCAGATGTCTGTGATTCTCATTGACCTTGTCATCATTACAGAGGTCATATGTTTTCTTAGAAATGAAATGAAATGGACTTGAACAATTGCCTTGACCAAGTCAGTAGAAAGTTCACCTTAGACATCAGTAATGCATGTGTTCTATCATCATCTATTTTCCCCTTCAACAAGCGTTCTTAGGTAGGCCACGGACAGGACAATCACATTCTTTAGTACGAACTGACCTCGATCACATTGTTTGTAAATGGCATGATATTTGATTGACTTCAAAGTAGCATGGCAGTACTGTACAAACACTAAAAGTAACAAGCCATCAAACCTTGAATATAAGTCAGGTGAGAATGGCAATGTTGATGGAAAAATGGTGCACTTATGGTTCACTCACATCACCTTTGGTCACTTCTTTTATCGGTCAAAATAGCATAACTATCTTTCTTATTTGAAGGTATATATCTTAAGAGTATCTTAAATTTTCCTTTAAAACTTTTGGTGTCTTCATTACTTATAGCAATAATGTTGTGTACTTTAATGGCGGTTATGACAAAGGAAATTAATTATTTTAATCATTTTCAATATAGTATGTATCGGCCCACTAACTATATAAATGTAATTCTGCTTCTTTGGCATTCTTCCATAGCTCTTCACACTGAGATAAGTAAACTGATGTACCCGTTTCAAGCATTCCTAAAGCATATGAAATAGTATGACTATATAATAGGCCAAAGTAAAAAATTGCAGTAAACTTAGCGTACACCTTTTCTTTCTGGTCAATATAGCAGGAAATTCTGCTTGTCAAGCAAGCAGCACGGTCTTTAAAGTAACAAGTAGACTCTTTCTGCAACATAACTACAAACCATAATGTCCTCTGCCAAAGAAATAAAGGAGACAGATTTGCTCTTGACATCCTCAGCAGATGCATCACATGTTGAAAAGAAGTGTTGTTAATTGGTAGAAACACTGTCTACAACTTTAACCTCTTGGTAACTCGAGTATGGCAGTAAGTGGAGGTTTCCTGCTTATCTATTACAATGTGCAAATCGCACATGGTAATGATTCGGCTAAAACAGGACAGCCTCAGGTCTTTGTATGACCTAAGGCTGTAATGGTAACAGACCGCCACTATAATATCACGGGGAGCGACAATCTAGGTCAATGCACTATGCATTGCCAGCAAAGCTGTCCTGCAAAATATTACTGATTTATAGTACCTTTTATGGTCTTGATGACCCATTATTATGTGCTGACAACAATGATGCAAGCTATCCTCATATTGGATTTGGTTTAGGGCTTGTTTATTACAAAATTACATTACATTTGGGGTACCTATGACTTGTTGACAGAATTCATTTATTTTTTTCAATGATATTTATTAAGTGTTATAGAAAGCATACATATATAGTAACAGAATAACATGAGAAAAATAAAAGTTAATTTTGACACATTTCATCAGGTCCTTGCCTTACAGGGCAGGAGCACATTTGGCCACATTTACTCACCCGTCCCGTCGTGATCCCTAGGGTGCGTCGTCCGACAAGGATTCGGAGCTGCCGCAATTCACTAAGATCGTGCGTCCAATTTCCTGCATGTGTTGCTTCCCCGCTCAGGTCCGCCTGAGTACACCACCTTCTTCCCGATGCATGTAAGTGCATGGCTTGCGACACAATATTCAATCCCGCGCTTAATCCGAATCAGCCGGGTTGTCCTACGGCCACGTCCCCCAATTGTGTCGAATGAAAGACGGTGCCAAAATCCAATTGCATGCGCCAAAAACCCCAGTTAAAATATGGCGCTAAACAGAAGAAGTCCGGAAACCCGACGAAAATGTGGTCCACGGACTTTTAGTAAATGTGTCCCATTGTATCAGAACTTGGTAAGTAATAATTTCTCCAATAATTATGCATTCCAATAGCAAGTATAAAAAAAACTGTATCTGGTAAAGGAAAAAGTTTATGAAGGCCTGAATTCATTGGGGAAATTTATTAAGACCGTTTTCTTGTGGGATTGAATTTTATGGCTTTCACTGTGTGCCCCAGTTGACATGGCTCCTTCATTTTTTGGGTCGGTATGATCACTAGGATACTAAATTTATATAGGTTTTCATAGATTTACAAAAATTAAGACCTCCTGTACAAGAAGAAAATCTTCATTTTGCCAATGTGGGTGGTTTCATGTTTTGTGACTTTTCATGATGTTTTCAATGCTACCATTTTGAGGACTTTACGGCGTTTTAATCACTTTTCAAAGAATTTTTTGTATTTTTCGAAATGGCAAAGACGTGGTATTTTTGACTTTGGGCACTATTTTCTGTTATGGAGTTAAACCCTGGGAAAAAAACGTTACTATATTTGATAGATCGGACATTTTGGAATGCAGCAATACCTAACATGTTTATGATTTTTACTGTTTATTTATACTTATATCAGTTCTAGGTAAAGCATAGGAACCCATTGCCGCCCCCGATGACTTCACAGGGGTGGCAATCAAATCCAATACAGTGGCGCCCATGCGTTACTGGGACTTAAATGCCCTTGCAGCTTTGCCAGAGGCATTAACAGGTTAAACACTTGCAATCGGTACATGCACCGACCACAAGTGTAACCAGAGCCCCGGGGCCCCCACCACTTTCACTTTTAAAGGGGCCCCCACCAGTTTCTGACTGAGTCGCTGACTGTCTCTGTGTGCGATGTGCAGTGGCCGCCCACATCGCACATAGGGGTCTAGGATGTCAGCTGCGCCACTGAGACACAGCTGCCATGGCTGTGGGGGGTCGCCGATGCACTGTTTCGGCAACAGCAGGTTGTGATGGGGGCTGGCTGGCTGTATACTACAGGGGGCTGGTGGCTGTATACTACAGGGGGCTGGTGGCTGTATACTACATGGGGCTGGTGGCTGTATACTACATGGGGCTGGTGGCTGTATACTACAGGGGGCTGGTGGCTGTATACTACAGGGGGATGACAGGCTGTATACTACAGGGGATTGACAGGCTGTATACTACAGGGGGCTGACAGGCTGTATACTACAGGGGGCTGGAAGGCTGTATACTACAGGGGGCTGGCAGGCTATATACTACATGGGGCCAGCAGGCTGTATACTACAGGGGGCTTGCAGGCTATATACTTAAGTGGGCTGGCAGGCTATATACTAAAGGGGGCTGGTAGCTATATTCTACAGGGGCTGGCAGTCTATAGTCTAAAGGGAGATGGTGGCTATATACTACAGGGAGCAGGCAGGCTATATACTACAGGAGCTGACAGGCGATATACTACTGGAGCTGACAGGTTATATACAGAGGCTGGCAGGCTATATACTACAGGGGGCTGGCAGGCTACATACTACAGGGGGCTGGCAGGCTACATACTACAGGAGCTGACAGGCTATATACTACAGGAGCTGACAGGCTATATACAGAGTCTGGTAGGCTATATATTACAGGGGCTGGCTGGCTTTATATTACAGGGGATGGCTATATACATCCAAAAACATTGTTGGAAGGGCCCCCACCACTTTTCACCCAGGGGCCCCCACCATCCTTAATCCGGCCCTAAGTGTTACCGGTGGGTGTTTTCAATATGCGGCAAACACCAACCTTGTATTAAGAGAGTTCAGTCCATGCACCCTCTCAAGGCTCAACCCTTAAAAGAGTTCTCCAGTGCATGGAATGACCTGAGGCTTCACAGGTGAATGTGCAACAAAAGAAAGGGATCCAGCACTCCAAGGATAAGCTCCAAGAAAATCAGCCTTTTATTATTAAAAGTTTAGCACTACATACAAGGTAAACTGTACAGGCAGATTGACATGTTTTGACAATATATGTCAGGAGGATTTTAAGTTTCATTTTTATGTTAAAGTATTAAAGAATTTCTTTAGTTTTTTATTTTATCCTATAAGGGTACCAAAGGGAGATTGCACCTACATACACTGCAATACTTTTGCATGAAGCTGTGAGCCAGTATTTTACATTTTGCCTCCCTTACATAGACTTAAAGGAAACAGCTCAGGGTGAGCTGGTGCCGGCGTTTATCTTCCTTATGTTCTTAAACAGCTGTAATGCGTTTAAACGCTTTATTAATCTTTATATAGAAAGTAGCTTCACCGCACCATGGTACTCGCTCGACGCACCATGCGCGCAACCACTTCATATTCAGACGCACGCACGGTCGTGCGCATGGTGTGCCGAGCGCGTGCTGCCAACTGGCCCCAGACTGGCAAAGGCAAAGCACTGACTGTAGATGTTGCAGCTAGGGCCCAGGTATCAACATATTTTAGAATTCTGTTCCCGTGGTAACTGCATGCTGTTACATATGTGTTAGGATCTTTCACAGTTCAGACTGTCAGGCTCAGAAGAGGATGAATTCCTTCTGGTTCATTCAGTCTGGACAGTGCTCTAGTTCCTTATTAAAACTACCTTTCCTGGCTCACTGCAAACTTTGCTCTGCGCCGGCAAGGGTTATATTTTGATATATAACCCTTGGTGTGTGCTTTCCTCCATTGCTGGTTAAAAGCTCCACTGTTGAAATTTGGCTTTATCTGTATCTTTTCTTTTTTATATTTGGCTTTTGTACTTGACTATCATTCATATCTGTGATTTTTTGCCTAATTAGGTATCTATGTTGTGACCCAGATTGTCAACCTCTCCTTTGTGTTGGTTGTTTGTCTGTCTTGTTGGTTCTTTGCTGGAGTTTTATGGTTCAGTTTCTGTCGTCCTGATTCCAATGTCCTGTTTACACACATTATGTGTTCCCGAAAGGTTAATGGTGTAAACTCAATATTTTGTGTAAGTGTCTATTTTAAAGAAAATCTACAATCAAAATGCAGTATTATAACCCAGGGACACTTATTCATAGATCCAGGCACCATGACTGTGGTAATCTTTTTATATTAGTTATTCATGTCCTCCTTCCTTCTAAAATCAACTTTTAAAATTATGCTCATGAGCCAGAAAGGCTAGGAGTGCGTTATCAGAGCCCCTCTATGCTGCAGATTCACAAGGGGGGATTCTGAAACCAAACTGATGGTCTCAGTCCATTCTTCAAAAATTGGCCGATGTTTCCTGATGATGTCAGAAATAAGATGGCTGGACTCAGTATATATGGAAACAAAGGTAAGCCTTGCCCGGACACTTTAGAAGGCATCCTATTTAGAATTTTCCTTCTGTCTTTAGAAAATACCTTTTCTCTGTGTTTAGCTAGAATATAAGGAGTGTAACCCCTTTGACAAAATTTGTCCTCCATATTATCTCATCTTTTTTTTTAGAGTAGAAGGCCACCATCAAAAATTCTCCTAACCTGCAGCATCTGACTAGCATCTGTTTCCTTGACAAACAGGTCAGTGGTCATGTTATTCCTCTCTAATAACACTTTGACTTCTAGAAACTGCATCTCTTTTCTGGACCATATGTGTATATATATATATATATATATATATATATATATATATATATATATATATACATATACTCACCGGCCACTTTATTAGGTACATCATGCTAGTAACGGGTTGGACCCCCTTTTGCCTTCAGAACTGCCTCAATTCTTTGTGGCATAGATTCAACAAGGTGCTGGAAGCATTCCTCAGAGATTTTGGTCCATATTGACAAGATGGCATCACACAGTTGCCGCAGATTTGTCGGCTGCACATCCATGATGCGAATCTCCCGTTCCACCACATCCCAAAGATGCTCTATTGGATTGAGATCTGGTGACTGTGGAGGCCATTTGAGTACAGTGAACTCATTGTCATGTTCAAGAAACCAGTCTGAGATGATTCCAGCTTTATGACATGGCCCATTATCCTGCTGAAAGTAGCCATCAGATGTTGGGTACATTGTGGTCATAAAGGGATGGACATGGTCAGCAACAATACTCAGGTAGGCTGTGGCGTTGCAACGATGCTCAATTGGTACCAAGGGGCCCAAAGAGCGCCAAGAAAATATTCCCCACACCATGACACCACCACCACCAGCCTGAGCCGTTGATACAAGGCAGGATGGATCCATGCTTTCATGTTGTTGATGCCAAATTCTGACCATACCATCCGAATGTCGCAGCAGAAATTGAGACTCATCAGACCAGGCAACGTTTTTCCAATCTTCTACTGTCCAATTTCGATGAGCTTGTGCAAATAGTAGCCTCAGTTTCCTGTTCTTAGCTGAAAGGAGTGGCACCCGGTGTGGTCTTCTGCTGCTGTAGCCCATCTGCCTCAAAGTTCGACGTACTGTGCGTTCACAAATGCTCTTCTGCCTACCTTGGTTGTAACGGGTGGCGATTTGAGTCACTGTTGCCTTTCTATCAGCTCGAACAAGTCTGCCCATTCTCCTCTGACCTCTGGCATCAACAAGGCATTTCCGCCCACAGAACTGCCGCTCACTGGATGTTTTTTCTTTTTCGGACCATTCTCTGTAAACCCTAGAGATGGTTGTGCGTGGAAATCCCAATAGATCAGCAGTTTCTGAAATACTCAGACCAGCCCTTCTGGCACCAACAACCATGCCACGTTCAAAGGCACTCAAATCACCTTTCTTCCCCATACTGATGCTCGTTTTGAACTGCAGGAGATTGTCTTGACCATGTCTACATGCCTAAATGCACTGAGTTGCCGCCATGTGATTGGCTGATTAGAAATTAAGTGTTAACGAGCAGTTGGACAGGTGTACCTAATAAAATGGCCGGTGAGTGTATATATAAGAAAAATAACAGTTAATGCCATTGTCTTAAAAGTTAAAATCAACTGACATCAGAACAAGGCATGAAACTTTCATTTATAAGAAACTATTAAAACCTATTCAAAAGCATACAGAAGCTTTTGTTCTAGTGAGAAATTGCTAAAATTACATATAAACTCAACATCAAATAAATTCTGGAAACTATTGTCTGAAGATCAACTTAGTACAATTTGAAACATATCTGACTAACTGAAAACAATTAGATCACTGAAATGTACCCAGAGTAAAAGTAGCATAGAGAAATTAAATGAATAACAAATGGTTTTGTACAAAACCTAGTGTTTCACTATTGAATTTGTATGTCTATTACAGTATGTTTGATCTTGGTGATCTTGTCTTGGTGATACATGTGAAAGTCTTCACATGTTAATAAAATGTTTGAACAGAAAGCTGAAAGGATCATAAAAAATATTTAAACCTTTTCAAAATTATTATTTGTACATTGGATCATTGGGAGCTTAAGAAAATCCAGTCCAAAAAAATCCTTATAGGTCATCTACTGTATTATTACATACCTAGTACCCATGGAGGATTTTAGCTAGATTTTTCTGTCTGGAAAATCTGTGCTAAAATCAATCTTTTTATTCTAATCAATAGGGACCATCAAAGTCCGCTTTAGAAGCAATACACCAAATACCCTGTCTTCCAAGTGCAATCCAGGTGGATGCCATTCAGAATAAGAGGCATGTTGGCCAAATTTGTGTTGGAAAGCCTGACAGCAGATTATGATCCTGGTTTCTGGTGGAAAACTCTCTTAAATTCACAGTGTGTACAATGTGTACATCCCTTGTTGCAGACTTGCCACAGTGTGGGTGAAACTGTTTTCAGTATTCACTTTAATTCCCCAATATTTTATTACTGCTTTTAGTAATCTTTCATTCTATTTACCTCCTCATCATATCTGCTTACTGCATTGGTCCTTAAAGTCTATTACTCTAACTTTTCATGTTCTCCCTATTCAGATTACCATGTATCAACTGTTGTCAGCCAGGCTGTTATGTTTTGTTTATTCAGCACAATAAAGTATAACATTGATATCTGACTGCAAAGTTAACCAGAGAAAACTGGTGATTTCTTAAATGTCTTTGTGCTATAAATGTACAAAGTCCACTTGCAGACTATTATTTCCAGATATGGGATCATGTTCTCTAACAAAAAACAATGAATAATGTTTATAAAATACCCAGAATATCTTACCTTCATCAATAGGACATAAGTAGGACATGTGGGATATTGAGATTATTGAACCATAAATACCGTAACTCATATTGAGAAATATTTGGAGGTAGCAAATACATTTAAGTTAAACTAAAGTATTATAAATACCTGATTGAAAAATCAAAGATCTATGTTTCAAAACTCAACATTTTGACAAAAAGAATGTGTTTTAAATTAACATATTGATCTCCGGAGAATGTCCTGTAAGATTATATTATTTGTATCATAAAATGATGTGCAATGAAATAATCATCACAGATTACTTCTACAATGCAGGACTGATGCCTGAATAAACTATGGCCTCACTGCCCATTTGCCATTCAGCTCCCTCTGTCTTTTTGTTTACACTGGAAATACAATGGAAACTATAGTGCTTCCAATACATCATTTATAAGTGTATTCTACCTCTGAATGTACAGACAGAACTGGCTGTGTGAATAAGCTCTGTGAATATTGCCAAGACACTGTGCTTTGTTCAGCATTATTCTTCACAATAGATATCACACTTTGGAAGTAATTTTAAAAAGGGAATCAAAATAGTGGTACTTTTAGCCTTTGTTTCTTTTATACCACACTGCATTCTCTGTCTCTTATTCAAACTGCTTCTATTATACTGACAAATTAAATAAACCACTCCATTGGTAAAGAGGCTGGGGCAGGCAGAGCTCTACTACACAGCAGCACTGAGAAGTTCGAATAAACATTATGCAGTTTATTCTACCAAGTTTAGTTAATTTCAGTCTTGTCTGGACTAAGTCAATGAGGGTTTCTAATATGTGGATTGATCTGCAGGGAACTGGCTTTGGAATCGCTGGAATAATGATATACGGCAAGTAAGGCTTTTGACTTTCCTTCATGATTCTTCAGTGAACTTAGAAGCTCGGAAAGTTTTGACTTCGTTGGGGCCTCTGGGACTGCAGAGATTGGTAAGTCACAGGACTCATTGGCACAAATTGTATTTAGTAAACACTACAGTCTGACATCAGTTTGAGAACTAAAGCAAGGGAGGAGATTTCAGCTTTCGCTCTTGAATCAGACAAAGCCATTAGTTATTCTTAGTTTGGAGTTGTTTTGAGGTTGCATGAATGATATACAGACTTTAAATGTCTCTTGGCTTTTCATTTATAGACTGTAAGTAAACAATTCCAGAGAATATTTTTAATGACATTTGTTTTCAGAGTTAGAATGATTTGCAGATAACATATTCCAAACATTTTGATACATAAGAAAATATGATGCATGCACAATAAATCTGCTTTTCTTTATAATCCAATGCTAAGCGAGAAGGCAGTTTTATTAAATTTATATTGGTATTTTTTTCATCTTTCTGTAGTGTGCTTATTCAATATCAGTTTTTCTCCTGTGCTAAATGAAATTTTTATGGCAAGGGCTGTTTAAAGAAATACTTTGCAGAAGTGTACAGGTATGACAAGGCCATATCAGCAATAAATGCAAGCTTCATGTTGTGAATAGCACCTAAACTTTACCAAGTTTATAAATTATGGAATGGTAACCTTATAAAGCCTCCTATGCTTTTAAAGAAATGCTGATCATTTTGTAGAAATCTAAGGCAAGTTGTTTTTCTTAGAAAATGTTAGAAACTGTTAGATTTCCTTCTGAGAACAGAACTACAGTAAATGCCAGAAGCAGAAGAAGCTTTGAAGACTTGCACCACCAACCAAGCTGACCTCATTTAAAATGCAAGGAGCCGAATGTATAAAATGAGTAACACTTCTGCTCCAGCAGAGATGCCCCTCGGCTTCTACGTGACAGATCACTGCAGGCTAAGAAAAATATTGAGCCTAAGTAGTTTGTATCTGGCAATCAGGGTTCATCTTTTATTACTAAAGGGGCTTTTTATAGTGTCTACTACATCACTACTTTTTAATTTGTCTCAAGGGAACTTTGGACAAATTCTTATTATTATCCACTAATACATATTTCATATAGGTGCGTTTGCATGCGTGTGTACTGTAGATTGGTAGAGAAAAAGAGGATAGATAGATAAATAGATAGATTGTCTTCCTGAAGCATAATATGCCTGTGAGGTCCTCAGTTGAGAATCGGGCTCTGAAAGCAGCTGAAGGTCAGGGTTACCTACTGTGACAGGACTTTTAAGCTAAAGAGGGCTTTATTTCTGTTGTTATCATGTCAAGTCTAATTTAGTGTGCATTATGCTAGAGGGGAGTGTCTGGTCATGACAAGAGGGGGTTAAATGAGATTACAACCCTTAGGATTTGTCAGCAGTCACTGAGTTTGGGTATGTTAAATTGCAATTTAATGGCCAGCTTATCTGCATGATATCCGTTTAAGTGTAAGGTTTTCAGCTGTTTAATTGGTCAAAATTTTAAAAAAAAGTTAGCAGAAGCACCAGAGTAAGCACCCTGTGAGAGTATTTCCGTAGACTGGGACCATAGGATATGTTTATGGCAATAATCTCAGGAAATATAAAAATATCAAGTTATAGATAATTACTTGTAGTTAATATTAACCTGCTGTTTGTATTTCTAGAAGTAATACATTACAATCATTGAGGGTAAACAGCAAATCAGATATTAACATTTTAATGGTTTTATGAAGTTAAAAATATTTAAAAAATGTTCTATTTCTATGCAAAATAAATTTATTTCTTAAAATACTGCCAAATACTTTTCAGGTTAATAGTTGAACGCTGTTCTAGCAACTGGAGATCAATACTTTGGAGAAAACTCATGCTAATTTTCGGAATGCTTATTGGAAAAGTCACACATTAAAGTTAGTACCATTGATGCAACATTTAAATAATTATTTAAGCAGTTTTGGGGGGCATTTATTATTGACTTTCCGCCAGAAAAATGGCATTTGTTTTTCATTGCTGTGCCTGTTGCACCTTATTTATAAAGTGTAGGTGCCCCAATATTTGTCCTTTTCCAACCCACATGCCTTTTCATCTTTTGGGCGCATCATTTTGGGCACAGCTTTGAAATCCAGACACTAGTTTTTGGCAAACAATTAGAACTGCAAAAAGATGATTTATGGAGTTCTATTTCCCCTTCATGAAGGCGGAGACAGTTCTTAACCTTTTCAGTAGTGTGCCAATCATTAACCACTTGCGCCACAATCTAACATCCAAGAGTAAATTATAGCATGATTTGTGCGCTAAGAACACAGACTCTGTGCCAAAATTGATAAATGCCCCCCCCCCCATTGTTATTGTAGGAAATATTTGTTATGTCCCATATTTGATAGTTTCCTGGTTAGTTACATGAGGACAACTGGAGAAGATTTGTGTCATAGGCCAGTAAAGAGTTAGACCACACGGTCTTATTCTGCGCCAGATCAATAATGCTGGATAAATCTTATGTAGTATAAGACAATGAAGTTGTACTTTAGAGCAATTATTAGTTAGTCCAGTTTGCATAAAAATTTTTGGGCGCACAGACATTTTTACCACAAAGTCTCACCAATTTCCTGAGGTCACTCCCCTTATTATACATGTCAGAAAAGTTTAAATATAAAACCCTTTAAATACATGGAGGACGTAATTTTAAAACATTTTTGACAGAAATGACTCCAGAATTCTGGCACAGACAGCTTGATAAAGTTTCCCCATTGTACTTAGTAAACTTGCAAAGGTCATAGCAGACTTTGATCACAGTGTGAATGGAGGGGATATTTTCCTACATCCTTCAACCTCATTTGTAACTATATACATGGAGATTTATGACCAATAAGCATGAGGTGAGCTAAGATATGACAGCATTGGTAATGATAAGAAGGGGATTCTGTAAACTAATATCTCCAAGAAAAAAACTTTTCAACCCACCCACTGGAAATTGTCACGAATGGTCACTTATTGATTAGGGGGCTATTAATTAGTCGCTATACGCCAAATATAAATGTATATTTCTGTGCCATTTGTCTTTCTTCGAGATACAGGCAGTTCCTGGATTACATACAAGATAGGTTCCTTAGGTTTGTTCTTGGTTGAAATTTTATGTAAGTTGATACAGGTATATTTTAAAATTGTAACTCCAGACAATAGGTCAATCCTATGACAATAGGATTTTCAGAAATTTTGTGCTGTCACGGGAACAAGGATGATCAATAAAGCTTCATTACAAACACCTTACAGCTGACCCTTGCAGCCTTGGGCTAAAGTACAGCATCTAGAGAGCTTCACTAGAGGTCACAGTGGGCAGAAAGGTCTGCCTGTAACAAGGGGTTGTCTGTAAGTCGAGTGTCCTTAAGTCAGGGACTGCCTGTATTACCTTTGCAGACCTTAAAAAATGCCAATTAGCTCTAAAATCAACCCACAAATAGAAACAAGATTGTGCAGGGCATTAAATAAGCTATCCAGAAGGTGGAGTGAGAGTTTAAAGTGGACCTGCATAAAATTTGTAAATGGTACCATATTGTATTTGGGTACATATTGGCATGGGGGACAGCCAACACAAGTGGACAAGGTCAGAAAATTGTAAGCTGGAAAGATGGAAATTACCAGTGAATGTAATTGCTGATATATTGCACAATATTTTTCTTATTGTATACTGCAAATTTCAATGTGTTCACACAATACCCAATAGGTCAGTGTATTAATATTTTGATTGACATGTGAAAAGGTTTACCAAAAAAGAGAAACAGCAGCTTCTGATTCATTAATAATGATCTCTCAGCCAAAAAAATTGTCAAATCGCATTTTGTGAAGGACATAACAGTTGGAGGAATATGAAATTAAGTCTGTCCATTCCAAAGCCATGGGGTGGACGTCCAGGCAGTAAAATCTGAGATGTCCGCTCATCACAATGTCTATCAGTTCTAGTGCTACAAACATGGCAATGGAGGTGGCCTGTATGCTTCCTAATAGTGGGATTACAGACATCAATGCAAGCACTGTACAATGTACAGTATAATGTCTGGAATGGAGATTTAAAGAAGCCATAACTTTAATAATATCATAAGAAGTGTCATACAATTTGCAAAAAAGGATGTAAATTGGAAAGTAGAAGAATGGAAATCGGTGATTTGGAGCAATGAAATTAAGGTCTCTCATGAGTACAAATCGGTCTGGAAAAATCAAGGGAAAAGAGGGCTAACGGATTTAAAAATCGAATGCACTTTCATGTTCAGTGGAGAATGTCTGTTGATGTGGTGATTTTTCCCAGCCAAAAGAGTTGCATACCTGACCAGTGATACTTGATCAATGCTGAGCTATCTGTGAGCATCCCACCAAATTGGTTACTTCATACACTCTGGTACTATGTACTATGGGTATGAAAAGGACAACATACCGTAGTTTCTAGTAATGACACAAAGCATGTTTCAATATGGTCTATTGACAATGAAATTACAAGAAAATATTGGAAAGAAGAAGACACGAGCTGCGTCCTTGGTGTAGTATTCTTGGTAAAGAGTATTGCTATGGTTCCAAAGTAGTTTGCTCACCTGATGTGGCCTTGTTTCAATGCCTTGAGATCATGGGATACATCAGAGTCTCACTGTGGGACGAATTGTGGCGGCCTCCCGAAAACCGGTACAGTAGTGTCGGACAAGGATATGGCATAAAACACAGAAAAATATGAGTATTTGTAGGTGCGCTATTCATGGGATTCTTGAGACATATACTTTTATGGTTCAGGCTTTATTTTGTATACAGTATAACATGGACAATGGGTCTCAGGGGTGGACCACGCCCTTTGTTAGGTCGGAGTTAGTACACTATAAAAAGTTACTTCATGACCATATTTTTGTCTAGCCATATTTGAATGAATTTGAGTGCATGCTTGAAGGATTCAGGCAGTGTTGAAAGCCAAAGGTGAAAAGTACTAATACATTTTTAAAAAAATTTAGATTTTTAGGGACAAAACAGTAAAATAATTTAAGATATAATAATGTGTAACAATGTGCATAGACAAGTCAAAGACAAAACGTTCAGGATTATTGTTGCGTGAACCTGAACCACAAAGTTCAAAGCCCCCACCTTCACCTGGCTACCAGTGCTGCTGCTTGGGAGCGACGATCTGCACCAAAATGGGTGCGCACAGTGTAGCATAGATTTAACTGCTGCTGGCTACATTGCCAGCAGCATTTAATGAGTTAATGCCCGCAATTGGTGCCAGCATTACTGGAGAGCATCCCTGGTGGGTGTTACCGGTGGGGTATTGGTTCTGGACTTGGGTTTGGGGACCTGAACTAATTTTTAAAATTTGTGTTTGGACAAACTTTTTTAATGAATCTGCTCATCACTACTCTGGCTTTGAAGACTCCATACAAAGGCTTTTTTATTGTATGAGAAGATCAGTACTAAAACCTGTGCATTATTGTTGGGAGGCCTGGTTAAACCTTTGAGTTGTGTAATGTTCATAATGTTCAGAAATAATGTTCAGAAACATTGTGAAACACTAATGAGCTACATTTTACTTTACATACTTCAGCATGGTAATTGTTTAAGTTCCTAAAGGTACAATTAAAAAATAAATTTACAATTATGGCTTAGAAGGGTTGCCAGAAGAAGGGTTTCTAGGAACTAGGTGTTTTTTTTATTATGTCCTGATATTTTGCCAATCATTAAGCAAAAGAAAACAAACTCAAACATAGTATAAGGGGCGGGAAAAAGAGTCTTTGAGTTTTCTCTAATTCTGCAATATTTGCTATTATGCATATGGGTTATATACAAGTGTGGCAGAGACTTTGATCAACTGACAGGCAGTGACAAATAAAAATGCCAAGCCCCTTCCCATTCTGGTGGGATTGCATTTATAAGTGCAATTCAACCTGGATGTCGGAAGGCATCCTTATATATACAACGGTCCGCTTGTATTGCATTTTGAAACGTTTTCATAATCTAAACGTTAACGCAAAGAAATCTCCAGAGTTGCTGAATTCTGTTTCTAAAACTCAATGTAAATGCCACGTGTAACTGCACCCATAATAATTCTGGCCCAGAAGTAAAACCTATTGATATCAGCTGTAACTTGTACCAGTGCACTTTTTAGTAATCGCTGACCAAGTTATGCGCACCCAGGCCACATTGTTCCCATCCTGCTCCACTCACTTTTCCTAAAGTAGGGCACACATGTATGTATTTTTTCATTTGTTTTATATCTTTATATTTTGGGGGGATTTAACTTTATAAATAACAAACAGTTATAAACATAACTAATTATTAGTCATGAGAGGAATCGGAATGAAAATTCTACCTGGGTCCAGGTGTGGAACCTGGCTTTAACCCCACTGTAACACGCACGATTGCCGCTGGCTACCGGTGACATTTAAGCCCCAATGGTGCATGGTCACTAGTGTTATTGGCAAGGGTGTTTGAATGATTTAGCTTTGGTATTTTTGTGTAAGGGTTTTACAGAAAAAAGTATATAATGGAAGTATTTGCTACAGTGCTGTTTTTGGCTCAGATATAAACACTGAGGATATATTGATTTATTTTTAGCATTTCTCTTTTGACTTACAAATACAGATGCAAAATACTGAAAAGTGAATGAGCGCAATTTAAAACTGATGATGTGATCAGATCCTATCAATGTATTTTTTTTCCTTTCATGCGGATTCTGGATTTCCATAGAAGTTAGTTGGATATGCAATGGACATGCTGGTCTGAAAGAGCCCTTAACAGCATGAACCCTGTGCTATAACCCCTGATGGCAGTAAAATACCTTGAAACTGCTGCAGTCACTGTTTGGCTGTGGTGGTTATAAGTACTTTATAGACAAAGTCTGGGGGGGACACATTAGCATGCATATCTGCACTGGATCAGGTAAGAATTTTCTTTAAAACAAAAACCTGAATATGCCCTTAAACAATTAATTTCACTTTTCTTCGTTAAAAGAAAATCCATTAACAGATGAAAAGAACCAGGAAAAAAATGCATTTATTCAAAATGTTGTATATAACTGCTCTAGTATCTTTTTTTATTTTTTATTTTTTTTTTAACAAACAGAAGACATAGGCTCCAGGTGATAAGTGATATATTGTTCCTATGGGAGACACCAGGAGAGTAAAAAAAAGTTTATGATGCACTTTGTTTAAGGTTCTGCACCTCTCTAAGCAGCTGTCACATCCGTACATTATGGTACATTGAATCTGAATGAGCCTCTCCACATCAAAACCTTGCATCCATTATGATATCATCTCACGCTCTAAGCTGTAATGCTTATTAATTCTGCACCCATACTCTCCAAGCTTCAGCAAATGTATTCCATCAGCCTAGCATTTAATTTAATTAGTACAGCTGGGCTCTCATTCTCCTTTCTGTGTCAGAGGTATTGTCAGCACGTTCTGCTATAACACAATTACTGATTGCTTTTAGATAGGCAGAAATATGATTAGGGTATTGGGTGACTGTATCATAAGCCTTATTAGATTCATTTGAAATCTGCAGATAAATAGGAAACTTTTATTTGCAGTGTAATGAGATTATGCTTATTAGGCCAAGGCCCCACAACCCACAGCAAAGAACGCAGCGTAGCTAAAGGATAGCACTTTGGAACCTCAGTGTTTTCCTTGACACACCTTATTTGGATATTAATTTCTATATAATTAAATACAAGGAAATGTTATAGAAGCCATAAACTTACAAGATATAGAAATAAGATATCCAGTAGAGCATTTCTGCAAACTGGTTATTTACTAATGCAAACAAATATCCATTTCTGTGCACCTAAATATACTAATATTAAAATCTAGCAATTATTTCTGCTTTGTCAACTAAAGCTGTATATGCAGCTTTGGTCTATTTAAAGAGACTGTGTTCTTGGAGTGCTTTATTGTTGCTCTTTTCTAGCATTTTTCAGAACCACCATCTGGAGGAAGCATCTGGAATAGACATGCAAAACCATATGTTTTTTTTTTCTAAAGACACCAGTGTTTTACATTTCTAATCAACGATAATTTTTATGTATTAGCAATGGAAAACACTGGCTCTTTAAGGGCTCTTTCACATTGGTGTTGGTTTTCATGTCCTTGGTTCAGTAATTTCTACGGATGCCTCACAAAGCCATTGAATTCTATGCGTGTTTTCGCATTGGCTTGTTTTTTCACTGATCCGTTGTCCGTGGAAAAAATGAAGAAACGTCCTATTTTTTTCACTGATGCGTTTCAGGGAAGACAATAGAAGTCTGTGGGTTTGCAAAAAAAAAAGAAATGATGAAATATCTGCATTTTTTTGACTGATGAGGCTGAAAAACAAGGTGTGATGTTTTCAGAGCATGTTTAATCTTCAATTTATTTTGTGGACTCAGAGACAAAACGGAAGGAAAATGGAGAGACACAACACAGCAGATGCACAACTGGAGCTGAGCACCAACGGCAATGTGAAACACCCCTAAATAAGATTAATTCTGTCACTGTTAGGGTAGACTCACATTGGTGTTTTTTTTACATTAGTGATTTTTCACTGAACCCATGACTTATTGACACATAGGGACAGATTTATCAAGCTGCATGAAAGTGAGAACATTTCTAGTTGCCAATGGCAACCAATCACAGTTCCTCTTTAAAATATTCATGAGCAGTGGTAAAAGGAAAGCTGAGCTGTGATTGGTTGCCATGGGCAACTAGAAATATTCTGACTTTCAGACAGCTTGATAATTCTGCCCCATACAGTTTATCTCTTTTTCACTGATGCCTTACTGAACCATTCATTTCAATTCAGTGATTTCAATACAGAAGCTTTCCCGTTTGTGTTCACTGACAACATTGGATCAGTGAAAAAAAATGAAGTGTGAAAAAAGCACATTAAAATGAATGGTTCAAGTAAGGCAACAGTGAAAAATCACTAAAGCCAGGATGAGAAAACCAATCTGTATGTGTCCATAAGCCAAAAATCACTGATGTAAATAGAAATGCCAATGTAAAAACCCCCGCAAAGGGTTTTTCCCACAAACTAAGTTAGGCTCTATCCAAAGGATAGGGCCTAACTTGGTTTGTGGGAAAATCCCTTTAAATGGATTCATTACAGAAAAAATGCTTAGAAAAGGATACAGCCACACAGCAAATGACAACAAAAGTATAATCTCTATGTTATCAAACTTTTTCTTTTCAACTATCACCATTTCTTTCATTTTCTGTTGCTATTTAAAATTATACATCAGCTTTAAATCAACTTAGGCTCAATTCACACTAAGATCATCAGGTTGTATTCCACTTTCCATTATGAAATAGTGGAAAAAATAGCACAGTAGCTTGCGTTTTTTTACTTTGCTATTATAAAGATCTTTTGTAATCTTTTGAATTGTAATCTTGAAGTTAATGGGGAACGGAAACTGAATGGAGACTGTCCATTCACCTTCTGTTCCTAAACACTGTTGGCTCTCATAAAATGGAAAGCGTAATAGAAACCCCCAAACATAAATTATCATTTAGTGGTTTTGAATATGTGGCATATAATCTGTTTTTTAAAATGATTTTGGAGGAGGTTCAGAGACTGCAAAGACTAACTGTACTGTAGGAGCATGGAGAAAATTATTTAATGATTTCCACAGTAGAGTATACGCTGTGTTGATTGGGGAAGCAGGGACACCTTGCATGTACATAGTCCCATCCCCAGCAGTGTGTTAGGTCTGTGTAACGGAACACTGTAGCACCCTTAATTCAGTGGCCCAACACTGCAGTGAAGATTTGCCCTTAGGATGTTCAGTACTGGTGTTAAGCAAGGAAGCAGGGACTTCTTGAATTATATATCAATATGATACAAAGCATTTTGTCAGTCTGTGAAACAAGACACTGATTTACTGGCTGAACATGACATTGTGAAGATGCCATTAGGATGTTCTTATAAAATCCTTAAGTTTTCATTTATATTAAATAAATGGTTATCAGATTTAATCACATAGATAGACAATATGCACAATAGACCATCGGCAGTTGAAGGCTTACATTTCGGTTATTTTTGGCAGTTTTTATTATGGACTTTCCACAGTGTCCAGGACAAGACTCAATGTATCATAGGGATGTATGATGCAAGAAGTTCTTTCTTCCCAACAGAACAGCAGCACCAAAGTGCTATCATGGTTGCAGTTCAACAATATTGTTTAGTGGGGAATAAAGGGACTACCTGCTTTATATATAACTTTGATGCTTGGAGTCACATCCCTGGCAGAGTGGTTGGTCTGTAAAACAGGACCACTTTACATGACAAATTCATCAGTGCTGAACTAGCAATTATGATGGTGGAGAAAGTTGTTTGGACTTGGTTGTCACAGAAGCAAAGGGGGCCGAAGACAATAATCACTTTTTAGTCTGAAGTTAGGAAAAGATGGCAAAAAAGGACATTGCACCCATATTTTAGAGCATATGGGTTATTGTCACCTCGATCAAGGTATTTTTTATGGTATGGTTTAAGAAATAACATACAAAAAGAAAAGGTCTGTAGGACCTGGGAACAGCAAGCCAAAACAGCTTATAGCACAATAATACCCCCATCAAGGCATAATAGAGTCAGAGCTCTCCCCCTTAGCATCCTCTCCTGCCCATCAATCTTATTTACATCTTGTGAAGTGCTCCAAGCCATCAGTAGTACATATGCAGTATATATTTTTTTGCAAAAACCATTCATCATGACCGGTTGACAGATCCTATTAATTTCTAAGAGACAAACTGCTATCAAAGTCCATCAGTTTTCAGTAATCAACAGACATACAGCAACTAAAAGCTTGTGTGAATGGGTCCTTATACTCCTTATTATTACATGAAGACTACATCATATTGTTTAATTCCAATCTTTTTACACAAACAACTTGAAGTCCATAAACACTAATATAAAAATCAATTTATAATTTCTTCCCTTTCAAAGTGGAATGAATTACCAGACTGATATAAGTACATAATGGACTTTTGTGTAGGAATTTCAATGATTGCTTTTTGTTCATTTATTCCCTTTACTGGAGAGTGATTTGTTGGAACAACAATATGTATCTTGCTTTTTTCATATTGTAGGAATTCTTCCGTTTTTCATCTCATAGATACCATTATGTTTCTATGGATAAATAAGTCTGTCTGCCATGAGAAACTGCAGCACCACATCAAAAATGCACTCTATGAGACCTCTCTTAGCCATCACAGTTCACAATTTAATTCTTCAAGCCATGATTGACACATCACTAATTATAAAGGCAATTAGGAATTATAACAGTGGCAACACTAAAAAGGAAACTTCTAGAACCCATTAACAGCGTTATTTTAACAGTGAGCGTCTCAATGGGAAAGTCCATTGCAAAAAAATGTATGTAGATAATTAAGTAAAAGGAAAAAAATATCTGTGTAAGTACCCAATGGTGCTATATTGAAAGCAATATACAGAATTCCAAAAATGATTGTGCTTCCTAGTTCCTTATTGTGCCTACATTAGAAGCATTGTAATTCAAAAATGTTTTTTGAAAAATTCTGACAAATTCAGTTAACCCCTTCGCAATGCTATTAGTATATCTACGGGATATGTCGTAAAAGATTAAATTATGTTGAATGTTGGTGTGAAACAGTGTTGGGGAGAACAGTTTATTTTTAGGAGGAGGGGGTACCACAAGTAAGCATTGTAAATTGCCAATATATAGATTCTTGAATGCAAAATTAGAAACTGCTTGAGAAATAGAGAGATAATTAGTTGGATGGTTATTTTTTCTTCAGCCATTGTTACTCACCAACCCTAGCTGCAGCAGTGTTCTCCAGTACTGTTGTCTCCTCAATCCCTGGCCTGGTGGGTATTTCCAGGTCTCTGTCATTTATAATATAGGCGGTTTAGATGGTACCCTGGGGTTCAAAGCTTCTAGGGGGACCATGACCATCCAAACTACCCACCAAATTTTATACTGAGTAATACTTTCACCCATTAAATCCTTGTACATTTGCACCTGCTCTCAATACACATATACACAAGAGCCATTTCATAACCTTTGAAGGTCTTCAAAAGCTTCTGAAACCGCAGATTAAAAGCAGGCAGAAGGGACACATCCTCTATTCCCCAAGAAGCTGGATTCTAGTACCATATGTAGGAAGTGAATTCCACACTTGTAGGGCCTATAATATTAATCCGCCCCTGGTCACCATGCCTCCAGGTTTGAGGTTTAGCATCACACTTTCATTCAGATAGAAAGGGCTGAGCTGTAATACCAAACACAGCCCACTGACCAGTATGGCTCCTATTTATAAAATATTGCTATATTATTTTTCAAATTTTGGAAAACTCACCAAATAATTCCTTTAGGACCTCTAACATTTAATATGACCTTTAATGAGCAACCTTTAATGGCCTGCTACCATAAGGCTACATTCTCATCTCATTTTTTGGATACATTCAACATATACACCAGGAAGGCTCCTGGCCTACATGCTGAAAATATCCATTGACATATACTGGCAGACAGGCATACTTTACGCCTCTGCCTGACCAGTATATGTCTCATCCAGTAAGCTCCGTTTTTTCATCTTGATTCCTGCTGCAGATCAATGTATAAGCTCAGCAGAGGCCATAATATCCTACGGAGAAAAGATGCACCTGTATTGCATCCATCTCTGGCATCCACTGTGCGTAGCTCCTGGAGGTCCCCAGTGACGTAAAAGTCAATAAAAAAAGGTGAGGATACGGAAACTCATGTTGGGGTGGGTGCTCATTAGCACATTAGCACATACGTACAAGTAGTATAGCTTGTTGAAGCACTGCAGTAGTTGCTCTACTATCACATCCATTTACTTTATTTACATATATGCCACATTTGTTGAATTGTAACATCTTATATTCCTTTATGCCTGCATGTATGCACTTTGCTCTGTGTCATGAATACACGATGCATTAGCTGTGCTGTCCATGTGTCCCATTTTTGTCATATTCACCCTCAGCAATTTAATATTGCTTTAACATAATTTAACCACTTACCGACATGTGACATGTCTGTACATCACATGTCAGCTCCCGCTGTATGGAGAGGGCTCAAAGGCTGATGCCTCTCTATACAATTACATATTACATCAAACACCTACCGGTAACATCTGCAGTTGGTGCCGGCCCCTTTCCCTGGTGTTAACCCTACCAATCACCCTGATAAAGCTGCCAGAGGCATTTAAATCCTGGCAAAGCACAGGTGCCACCATATTGGATTTGATCATCAGGTGCAGCAAATGGTAACTATGACAGCCTCAGGTCATACAAAGACCCAAGGCTGTCTGATTTTAACTCATTCATAAACATGTTAGGTATCACCAGATCTCAAAATATCTGATCTATCAAAATACTATAATGCTTGTTCTAGGCGTTTAGCCCCGTAAAAGAGAGTAGCACCCAAATTTGAAAATGGCACTTTTTTGCCATTTAGTACCATTGAAAACATCAAAAGTTGCAAAAAATTGAAAAAGTTATTATTGCCAAAAGATGGCAAAAAGAGAGGTTATTTTTGTAAATGTATGAAAACATTATAAAACCTAGATAAATTTGGTATCACCATAATCGCTCTGAATAAAAGAATAAAGTAGACATGTCATTTGGGGCATATAGTAATAGCCGTAAAATCCAACGTCACAAGAAAACAATGCAAATGCATTTTTTTCCCATTCCTAGTACATGGCATGGAAAATTAAATTTTGTCACTATAAAGTGCAATTTGAAAACAAGCCCTCACACGGCTCTCTACATGGAAAAATTAAAAAGTTATGGATTTTTGAATGTGGGGAGGGAAAAATGAAAACTCAAAAACGGAAAAGGGCCTCAGCATTAGGGGTTAAATTATGTTTATGTTTGTATTTCCAATCTCATGTCAGTTAACTCTTTTTGTAATTATTTAAAGTCAAAGTACTTAGGGACTGTCTGCTAATATTCAACTACAGACATAAAAAGCTCTATGTACTGATTGGAAATAATGGGGCAAATTTACTTACCTGGTCCTCTCGTGATCCCCGATTCGGACAGACTGACAAAGATGAAGTCCAGCGCGATTCACGTAGCTTGTGCGACCGAGTTCCGCCAAGGTCCGCCGGAGTACACCTTCTACTTCCTGGTGCCCGCCCCACAATTTGTGTCGCGTGCGAGCCAGCGCTGATGCACCAATTTCCAATTACGTGCGCCAAAAACCCCTGTTAAATGAGGCGCAAAATGGAAACCGCCGGGAAATCCAGCGAAAATGTGCTCCGTGGACCCGTGGAGCCCCAATTTTTTTACACAGTGCCTTCTGTTACATTCGTGACATGTTACCAGTGACATCATTGCAGGTCCTTTAGCCTTCCAAGAATAGCAAACTGTACTCCATGTATGTGATCACATGAAATCACAGTGGCCTCCATGGAGGATGTAGAAGTCCATAGAGGCTGCAGTGACTTCATGTGCTCTGATACATGGATTACAGTTTGCTATTCATACATACTGTTTGCTAATATGAAGAGTCTAAAGGACCTGGGAGGACGTCACTCTGGTCACATGACATGAACTGTGACCAGTAAGGAAACATAAGGCATGGGGAATGGTAGATGGGAGTAGCCATCTGAGCAGGACACGCCCCCTTCTGATGCCAGCTAATAAACAATAAAAAGTGATTTCTGTGGATGTAAGCGATACAATTTTTAGCTAAAAGAAGTGTGTCAGTCAGTTATTAGAGCTCTATAGGAACCTGTCACTGGCTGTATATGTGCAAATGTAGTGACAGGTTCTCTTTAAGCCATAAGGAGACAACCTCCTGCTTTCAGTGGTGGAAGAGTAGAATAGGATGATATATATGTATAAAATAAATAAAATGCAAACTGAGCTGTCGTAAAATTATAGACTATACCGACCGATTAATTGCTCTACAAACAACTTTACATTTTGAAAATAGTTTAATAACCAATCAAAAAGTGATGCTAGTCGAATCCTAAAACTAGTCTAAACTAGTGAATACATGGAATAATGCTTTATTGATAATTAGGAATCTACACTCTATTTATCAGAATTTAAATTTGTCTTCCTCAAAGAAGCTGAATTGATTTTTCAGACTCACATTCTAAAGATATCTGTAATTTTATCAATAATTATATCCCTCCTGCAGGTAAGATGAGAAACAACAGAGAATTTCCAGCAGCTTCGCTCAGTCATTGAGTTTAATGTGACTGATGTTCAAAAGGAGCAGGAACCTCTTTATTAATGCATTGAGAGAGAAAAAACACACTAGGGTTAACAGGAATAGATGAATGGGATAATCCCTTCTCTTAAGTAAGATAAGCAGAAGCACAAGTTTTGTATTGATTTGCCGTGTAATACTAATTACTCCAGGTAAAGTCCATCGTTGCATAAGAGGGATGAACCAGGTTATCAACTGATATTTGGATCTTTAAGTAGATTAATCAAATTTTCTGTAGGTGAGAATAAATGACAAATCACAGTACAATAATTCTGATAATCTGCCTTTTTGTTCACAAAGTCAACTGAGAAATGATGATGATTGCTGGAGCTGGACCCCAACTAATGAAATGAAATGAATTTTTTCATCAACAAGTATGTATGAGTGCTTGTTATCAGCTGGACACATTGGGGGTCATTTACTAAGGGCCCGATTCGCATTTTCCCGACGTGTTACCCGAATATTTCCGATTTGCGCCAATTTCCCCTGAATTGCCCCAGGATTTTGGCGCACGCGATCGGATTGTGGCGCATCGGCGCCAGCATGCACGCGATGGAAATCGGGGGTCGTGGCCAAACGAAAACCCGACGGATTCGGAAAAACCGCTGCATTTTTAAAAAAAAGGGTCGCGAAAATTGCACTTACCTTCACTCAGCCCGGCTTGGTGTATTCCAGTGCGTTCCGATGCTCTCAAGCGCAGCAGCACCACCTGGTGGACGGCGGAGGAACAACCTTAATAAATCCCGGCTGGACCCGAATCCAGCGCAGAGAACTCGCCACTGGATCGCGAATGGGCCGGGTAAGTAAATCTGCCCCATTGTACTTCCTATTGGTGCCATGTAATACAATGGCAATGAACAGAAAAATTCAAATGTGGTGGGTTTGACAGAAAAGGGGTTTTTGTTTTTGCAGGAGGAGGTGATATTTTCATTATTACCATTTTGGTAATTGTAGAACTTTTTGATCACTTTTTTTTATCCAAATACATATATTTTGCTTGTGTAGTGATTGTTATTTTGTGAAAATAACAAAAAAACACACTTAAAGGGGTATTCCAGGAATCAGCATAATTCATATACATATGGGTCCTTTAAATATAAACTAATATGTAATTAGTTGTTATCTAAAACGTTGCTCGCCTTAGTAGAAATATGCTATGGACGTGCACTATAATGAAGAATTAAATATGGCACTGGCCCTTTAATCATTCCGCTGATTTCCTCTGCATGGAGCAGACACAGGACAGAAGGTGGCCGCTGGTCACATGTCCACATCACATGTCCTGCACCTGCCTGGGCAGGTCATGTGATCACCACTATATTTGGCTGTAGTCGGTTGGTTGCAGTGCATCCAGCATGTCCAGTGTTGGCGTGATGTGAAGTGATGGCAATTACACAGCATTACTATGGTGACAGAGCAAGAAAGTCTGTTAGATCATCACTGGAGGCAAAGCATAACATGGAGGAGGGGTTAGTGAGAACTAATGGATCATGGGTTTTGTAGTATGCAGTGGAGGCCATCTTGGCGATAACTCTGCATACTTTAGAGAGGCCATAAAAACCTGAATCATAAAAATAAACTATTTAAGCTCCATTTTGTGACTAATGATATTGAGGTTTGTTGTTTTCATTTATTTATAGCATTATGGGTTTTTGTAACAGATGTTCATATTTGCGGAATACCCCTCTAAGTAGTATAAAAGGAATAACTGTGAAAAAAAACCCTGATATTATGTGCTATCAAGATATCAGCACTTTCTGTGGCCTCGGTGCTATGTAGATGTAATGTTAAGTAATCTAAGATTGGTTGCTGGATAAGCATCAGGCAGTATAGGAGAAAGATCTTGGAAAAACAACTTGGATATTTAGTCTTTGGAAAAGAAAACCTCATGGAGAAAACCTGACATCCACAGCCCAAAGAGCTATTTAAACCATCTGAATTCTCTCCAAAAGACCACTTTGTATGTAAGCCTCACCCTAATCCTTACATATTTTCAGCTCCCAGAAGATCACTTTTCAACAAAATTGAGGGTAACCATCTTAGAGATATTTGACTTATTGATAACATTCATGTTAGGTATTAAACATTGTTTTCCACTCATATTGCCATGTTATACAGTTTAAGTTACATGCCCAGATAAAGTATTTTTAAGTTCTGTAAAATATTGGCACTGTGAAACAATCAACCAGCATCGTAATCACCTGGAAGGATAGCAATTTTTAAGGAATCACATAACCGTTGAGGCAAGAATAAAGGATTTGTAATTCACAGCTTGACAGATCCTGTTGGAGCTTTACTATATTACACAGTTGATAAGATCTTGTTATATTGACCAGCATCTGAGCATCAGAGGAGTCAATGGCCTGAATGTGCTGTCACATACAGGATAAGAATACTCTCTATATCATGATCAGACTGACTCAGGCTAAACTGGGCCATTCTAAACTAAATGTACCCTCTTTTGTTAGATTGCAGATGCAATGCAGCTACTGGGCTTCATTGACTGTAACCTCGTGTTTTTACAAACATCCTTGCCCTTTAATAGGAGTGTATGACTACAGTATAGTTAGAAGTGTGTAGATTCCAATAAATATTTAGGATACCATTAAGCTATTGCATTTGGTATTTGGCCACCTCTTGGTCCTCTGTTAGTGTTGGGTTGAAAGTTAGGGCAATTTCTGCTCTCTCTAGGAGTGTAGAAAGAAAGAGGGACACAAAGTGATAGCATAATAGTGTAATAGCAAAAGACCTACCGTAATATCTACTTCTGCTCATGTTTTTACTACTAGCATAAAAATAAACAAGTATTGTGTTAATGGAAGGACACCTCCAAGGAAGTCCACCCAAAAAGACAATGAGAGGAACTTTAGCTCAAATGGACAATGCTGTGGAGAAAAAAGGACACTTCTATTAAACCCACAACCTCATGTTGATGTTGAAGGTGCAATTTCGAAGATTTTTTTTAAAAGAATAGATATTAAAAAGATAATATTCTATTAGCTAAATCTGAAGAAATGTTGGGCGAGTCCGCAAAACAATGACCCAAAGCACACATGTTAATCAACTAAAAACAGTGTAAAAAGAAAATGTGAGTTCTGACCTTAACCCTATTAAGTGGCATGACCTGAAGAGAGCCAGGCATGGTCGGCATCCCAGAAATAGTAATAAACTGCAACACATTTGAAAGGAGGAATAATCTAACATTTCTTTTTAATGTCGTGCAAATCTTATTTGCAGCAACATGAAATGTTTAGTGGAGGTAATTGCCACTGAAGGTAGTTATTGAATGCAAAAGTTCCGTTTTTCACTCTGCACTGTGGATATGTACTCACTGTGCTTAATAAAAGACAAGAACAGTGTGTTATTAGTTTGTGTAGTACGTGTTTGTCTATATGTGCGATTTAAATAACAATAAGACCATATTTTATTAGTAATCAATGCAGAAATTCAGGAAATTCTATAAGGTTCACTTACTTTTCCCTGCAACTATAGTTCACACGTTATGCTGATTTACTCCTAAACATTACTCTACTATGCTGTTCACCTTTGTCACGTCTCAGTAATGTCACAGCGTGTGTCAGAGGAAGGGATCTATTTAGTTTTCTTTGAAAACAGCTTCAGGTCTACTTTTAGTTCTACTGATATTTTGCAGCATGTATTGCCTCCTTCTAATAATAGAAGCACAATGCCAAGCTGTGCCAATGCCAATTCAAGAAACCTTTACACTGAGGAAAAGAAAGTTTCCCTTAGTTTGAGTGGCATTTTTAATTAGTGGTCACAACCATTCACTGAAAATGCATTCTGATGTTAATAGAGAAGGAGAGAGGAGAACTTATCATTTGTTTTCCACTGCTGTAGTCATGTCTTAATTATGATCAATTAAGACTTTGCTTCTAAAGGAAATCCTTCCCTTTTGTGAATTGCAGTTACAACAAATTCATTACAGCACCTATCTGATCCAAACATCAACAGTTGAACCTGTAAATAGATTGCCAGTAAATACATGATATCTAAACAGAAACTATTACTACCTGTAATCAAGCCCTGGCTGATTAGACAAATGAAAGGCAAAGGCTGCGAAGGGAATCTCGCACCAAGGTTTTGGGAAACAAGGAACCTATTTTACATTCCCTGCTTGTTTCTGATTACTCAAATGTTAATTGTTCTTTATAATTAGGTTAAAAAAACTGTATCCAATATTTTTGTAAAGTGACGCAAATATACACATGCACATTTAAAAAAGGATATACAGCACAGTGGCTCAGTGGTTATCATTACAGCCTTGCAGCGCTGGGGTCATGGGTTCAAGTCACAACCAGGTCAACATTTGCAAAGAGTTTATATGTTCTCTCCATGTTTCCGTGAGTTTCCTCTGGATCATCCAGTTTCCTCCCACACTCCAAAACATACTGGTAGGATGATTAGATTGTGAGTTCCATAGGACTGATTTGGCAATCTCTGTGTAGTGCTGCATAATCTGTGTGTGCTATATAAATTAAGCAATTATTATTATATATTAATATACAGTTGAACCCAGAGGTTTATGTACACTATATAAAAATACACATATGTATGAAAATACACATATACACAGGGCCGGATTAAGGATGGTGGGGGCTCCTGGGCGCAAAATCTGGTGAAGGCCCCCACTAAGTGTAGCATACACACACATCCTCCTGCTTCCTTTCCACTATCCCAGCAGTAACACCGCTACATACAGCCGCCTCATCCCCAGTAACACAGCTACATACAGCCGCCTCGCCCCCCAGTAACACCGCTACATACAGCCGCCTCATCCCCAGTAACACCAATACATACAGCCGCCTCAACCCCAGTAACACATCTACATACAGCCACCTCATCCCCAGTAACACATCTACATGCAGCCACCTCATCCCCAGTAACACATCTACATACAGCCACCTCATCCCCAGTAACACCGCTACATACAGCCACCTCATCCCCAGTAACACAGCTACATACAGCAGCCTCATCCCCAGTAACACAGCTACATACAGCAACCTCATCCCCAGTAACACAGCTACATACAGCCGCCTCGCCCCCAGTAACACCAATACATACAGCCGCCTCACCCCCAGTAACACAGCTACATACAGCCGCCTCATCCCCAGTAACACATCTCCATACAGCCAACTCATCTCCACTAACACAGCTACATACAGCCCCCTCGCCCCCAGTAACACAGCTACATACCGCAGCCTCATCCCCAGTAACACAGCTACATACAGCCGCCTCATCCCCAGTAACAAAGCTACCTACAGCCGCCTCCCCCCGTCACACAGCTACATACAGCCGCCTCACCCCCAGTCACACCGCTACATACAGCTGCCTCATCCCCAGTAACACCGCTACATACAGCTGCCTCATCCCCAGTAACAACGCTACATACAGCCACCTCGTCCCCAGTAACACATCTACATACAGCTGCCTCGCCCCCAGTAACACATCTACATACAGCCGCCTCGCCCCCAGTAACACATCTACATACAGCCGCCTCGCCCCCAGTAAAACATCTACATACAGCCGCCTCGCCCCCAGTAACACATCTACATACAGCCGCCTCACCCCCAGTAACACCGCTACATACAGCCGCCTCGCCCCCAGTAACACCGCTACATACAGCCGTCTCGCCCCCAGTAACACATCTACATACAGCCACCTCATCCCCAGTCACACATCTACATACAGCCGCCTCGCCCCCAGTAACACATCTACATACAGCCGCCTCGCCCCCAGTAACACATCTACATACAGCCGCCTCGCCCCCAGTAAAACATCTACATACAGCCGCCTCGCCCCCAGTAACACATCTACATACACCCGCCTCACCCCCAGTAACACCGCTACATACAGCCGCCTCACCCCCAGTAACACAGCTACATACAGCCGCCTCGCCCCCAGTAACACATCTACATACAGCCGCCTCGCCCCCAGTAACACATCTACATACAGCCGCCTCGCCCCCAGTAACACATCTACATACAGCCGCCTCGCCCCCAGTAACACATCTACATACAGCCGCCTCACCCCCAGTAACACCGCTACATACAGCCTCCTCGCCCCCAGTAACACATCTACATACAGCCACCTCATCCCCAGTCACACATCTTTACATCCTTCACCCGTACCAGATAACATACACCTAGCCACACCAGACATGCAGTCCCATGTAACATACACATCAGCCCGCACAGCCATGCAGTCCCATGCAGTGGTGTAACTAGGAGAGATTGGGCCCCATAGCAGAATTCTGCATGGGGTCCCCCTTCCCCTTAAAAAAATATAAACATTTAGGTTGCATTCACATAAACGTGTGGTGGCCAGACTATAGCCTGGCAGGCACACGTCAGGCGTTGTGGAGAGGAGGAGAGGTGATCGCGGCTCACCCCTCCCCTCTCCATAGAGAATAGAGCCGCATGGTCGTTCTTACGGCCATAGATATTTCAGGCTCTATCTCTTTTGCGACCACAGCACAAAACAGTGAGCACTCGTTGTGCTCACTGTACGGAGCCTAGGCGCTATAGACGCCTTTGAGGGAAGTATATCCGGTAGCAAATTTGCGGCCAGATATACATCCCCCATACGTTCTTGTCAATGTACCCTTATACAGACATGTTTATACAATTATACACATTTATACACTTATATATACACACCTTTATATACACACACATAAAGTTCTTCACTCGTATACTTGCACCCATATATTATCACAAGTATACACTTATACACAAACATTTATGCGCTCATATACATTTATACACTAATACACAGAGTATATACAAACTCATAAAGTATATACACACATACAGCAAATACACACACATTCAGTATATACAGCATATACACACACATACGGGAAATACACACACACATTCAGTATATAGAGCATATACATACATACCATATACATAGCATATACAAAAACCACATCATTCACATATATATAAATGTACACACATATATGGTTATATAAATATATGCGTGTATAAATACAGTATATGCATCTATACACAGTATATACACAGTAGATGCACATATACACAGTATATACATATATACATATAAACACAGTAGAAGCATATATACACAGTAGATGCATATATACACAGTATATACATATATACACAAAGGAGGGCAAAGGAGCAGCACCATGTACAAAGGAAAAAATTGGGTGCAGGTCTTCAGAAGAGGGTCCAACACGACCCATACATCCAGGAAAAAAACGCGATGAAGCAGCACTCCAAAAGATAAAGTCAAGTGAATTTATTCCACCTTAGTGATGCGACGTTTCGTCTTTTCAATCAATTGTCTTGATTGAAAAGACGAAATGTCGGATCACTAAGATGGAATAAATTCACTTGACTTTATCTCACGGAGTCACGATTTTTTCCTACATATATACACAGTAGATGCAGTATATACATATATACACAGTAGATGCAGTATATACATATATACACAGTATATACATATATACACAGAATATTCACATATACACTGTATATACGTATATATACACATATACACACTGTATATACGTATATAAGTATATACACACTGTATATACGTATGTACACATATACACACTGTATATACATAAATACACATGTACACACTGTATATACATAAATACACACAGATAAATACATATGTATATACTTACCTTTTATGATGACCGGGTGTCTGTTTGGGTGGGTGGTCTTGCCGGTTCTTGTTCGCCGGGGGGGGTCGGTTGGCTGCTTGTTTGGCCGGGAATGGGGGGTTGTCGGTGCTTGTTCGAGCAGGGAGCGGGGGGCGGGGGTCGCGGGCTGCGGTGGGGGTTTGAGCGGGGAGCGGGTGGCAGGTAGCGGTGGCGAGCAGGGGGCGGGGTCGAGCGGGGGATGGGGTCAAGCGATGTTGCTTGTTTGTGTGGGCCGGCTCGGCCATGCACGGCGCCGGGATGGGCGGTCCGGGATGCCGTCACCTGTGCCGGAGGAGGGGGGCCTGCACGGAGGCGGAGTCGTCTGTGCCGAAGTGCGGGCGGCTAAGAATGCAGCAGGATGGGTGGGCGGGGAGTCCATGCAGGGGGGTGGATGAGCTGGGAGGCGGCTTGGTCGTTCATAGAGATGGCCGGGGTGGCGCTCACCTGTGCCTGGAGGCAGCAGATGGCGTGCGGCTCAAGAGGGGGGTAGCGGGAGGTGCGATCTGGTGGGGGCCCCTAAGGGGGGCAAGATGGTGGGGGCCCCGGGGCTCAAACCCCCGGAACCCCGCCTATAATCCAGCCCTGCATATACATATCTGAAATTAAACCAGAATATACCTTTCCCTTTTTAGGTCAATATTACCAGAATTATTTATATTTGCCAAATGCCAGAGTAATGAGAGACAATTTAAGGCATTTTTATTACTTTATAAAAAGTAAAAAGTTTACATACATTTCATTAGTATTTGGTACCATTGCCCTTAATCTGTATGACTTTGTTGAAATGTTTTGGATATCCTTCCACAAGCTTCTCACAATAGATGACAGGAATTTGTGCCTATTCGTCCTGACGGAACTGTTGTAATTGCCTTGCTCACAACTGCCTTTTCAGGTTTGTCCATATAATTTCAATAGGACCAAGATCAAGGCTTTGTGATGGCCACTCCAAAACATTGACTTTATTAACCTGTGGCTGATGTCTTGAGATGTTGCTTCAGTATTGCCACATGATGTTCTTTCCTCATGAAGCCATATATTTTGTGAAGTGCACCAGTCTCTCCTGCAGCAAACAACCCCACAACATCATGGGGGGACATATATAAATAAAATAAGACAATGCAGAGTAAAAACATAGTCATTTGAAACAATAAGAGTGAGGACCCTGCTTGCAAGAGCTTACTGTCTATGAGGATGAGGGGGGGGTGACACAAGAGGTAAAAGAGCTTGTATAATGGTCCAGCCATTTTCCACAAAGGAACTGAATTAAACTAATTTCATAAATAATAATTCTGCCACCATCTTATATACAGAGTCCACAAGGTCCAAGGTTATAGCACTGCAGAGAAGCCTGTAGCTTGGTATTTGATGTCTACTGGATGACAGACAGGAGGACTGCTCAGGATAGGTTAGTAAAGAAAGTTGAAGTTTTATGCGGTTAGGGAATGTAATAGGGTTGCCTAAAGAGATGGATATTTTAATAGTATGTCTGAAACTTTGGATGTTAGGTATTAGTCTGATAGTCCAAGCTGTGACATTCCATATAATTGGTGCAGCTTAGGAGAATTCCTGAAGATGGGAGTAGGAGATTCGAATTATAGAAGATAATAATCTAAGATTGCTGCAGATCAAAGAGCACAGTTTGGGAGATAGACTGAAATTAGAGAGGAGAGGTAGGGAGTTGCAGCATAGTGAAGAGCTTTGTGGATGAGGGTGATTATTTTAAACAGTATTCGGAAGGAGAAGGGTAACCAGTGCAGTCACTGGCAAAAACTCATGGCATCCGTGTAGCGTTTGGTGTGAAATACAAGCATGGCTTGCATTAAGAATAGATTGTAGAAGAGAGAGTTTACTGAGCGGAAGACCAATTAGTAGAGACCTGCATTAGTCAAGACGAGAGTCAATCAGAGCAATAATTAATGTTTTAGTTTAGGTTTCAATTATAAGAAATTGGCAGATTCTAAAGATGTTTTTGAGATGCATGCAACAAGCATGTGCAAAACATTAAATATATAGCACAAAGGAGAGTCCAGCACAACCCGAAGACAGCAACCCTTTTGCCTTGGATTATGGTGATACCACAGACATAAAGGGAGAGGTCAGGGTTGGGTTGTGATGTCACATGGAGAAGTATATAGCTGGGTATCATCAGCATACTGAAAACCAAATCTGCTGATAGTTTGTCCAAAAGGTATAGTAGAGAGAGAAAAGAGAAGAGAACCTAGGTTCAAGCCATGAGGAACCCCCAACAATAAGATGAAGAGGCGACTAAAGAGATTATACATAAAGAAGCAGTGTGTTTCGGGTGTTCCTTAAAACACATACAGAGGGTGCAGATGTACTAGATCACAGACCACAATTCCCTTACAATATAACAAGCATGCTAAAATTATTCCATAGGTTTGTTCCATTAAAGGGAAGCTGTAACCAAGAGATGATTTATCTTTTGAACATTTCTTTTACATTTTGGATGATCTTTAAAAATAATTTCACAATCTATAGTTAATAAAAAGAAAAATACCAAAAGGAGGAACTACCATAGTATAACAAACCAAGTTTACTTTGAATTAATACTCTAAATAAAATCGCTTACATATCCATATAAAGTTGGAAATACAGCATTCAGGTGTACCCTGACCGAAAATAGATTACTTGCATTAATGATCCTTTCTTATTCAAAACTATAAACAAAGTTGCCTATGTCAGAGGAATA
Source organism: Engystomops pustulosus (assembly GCF_040894005.1). Classification (NCBI taxonomy): domain Eukaryota; kingdom Metazoa; phylum Chordata; class Amphibia; order Anura; family Leptodactylidae; genus Engystomops; species Engystomops pustulosus. Next base: position 96,169,533 of record NC_092412.1, read on the forward strand.
CATAAAAGCAAATAAATAAATAAATGCATGAATTCATATAAATATAGGGCAAGTGCACATATATATCAGGACTAGAGATGAGCGAGTATACTCGTCCGAGCTTGATGTTCGTTCGAGTATTAAGGTACTCGAAACGGCTCGTTGCTCAGACGAGTATTTCCCCTGCTCGAGATCGAGCATTTAATTAAAAAACCACAGTGAAAAACACAGTGAAGAATAGATTACAGATGTTCGGCACATCTGCTTACTTGTCGGGAGATACGAGCGGAACGGTGCGAACAAAATAGTATGTGATGAACAATATATATGTGTGAAGAACACATTGAAGAACACGGTGAGCAGGACGGAGACACCGGGGAGCAGCACAGAGACATCAGGGGGAACAGCAGCACGGAGACACCGGGGAGCAGCAGCACGGAGACATCGGGGGAACAGCAGCACGAAGACACCGGGGAGCAGCATCGCGGAGACACCGGGGGAACAGCAGCATGGAGACATCAGGGGAACAGCAGCACGGAGACATCGGGGCAGCACGGAGATGTCGGGGCAGCACGGAGACATTGGGGCAGGGGCAGAACGGAGACACTGGGGCTGCACGGAGACATCGGGGCAGCACGGAGACATCGGGGCAGGGGAAGAACAGAGACACTGGGGCAGCACGGAGACACTGGGGCAGCACGGCAAGTAAGCAGATGTGCCAAACATCTGTAATCTATTCTTCACTGTGTTTTTCACTGCGTTTTTCACTTAAATGATCCTGTGTTCACTGTGTTCACTGTTTTTATTCTATTCTTCACTGTTCTTCACATCTGCTAACTTGTCGGGAGATAATATACGCGCGGAACAGTGAAGAATAGATTGCAGATGTTTGCATACATCTGCTAACTTATCAGAAGACATTCTTTTTCAATTAAATAACACATTTTATTCCCGAACCATGGTCCCTTTGAAAAATGCTCGAGTCTCCCATTGACTTCAATGGGGCTCGTTATTCGAGACGAGCACTTGAGCATCAGGAAAAGTTTGTCTCGAATAACGAGCACTCGAGCATTTTAGTGCTCGCTCATCTCTAATCAGGACCCATGGGACAAGATTCTGCCAATATTGAATAGACAAATGTCAATATACATACTAGACTGAGTAGCTAGATTGATGCCTAAGTATGAAGTGCATACATGCCATAAGTAGTATTTAATCCTAATAAATTACATAGAGATTACATATGGCAGCAACATTTTACCCATGCGTTATTGCAAGTCACCCTCCCTGGGAGGATATCTGAGCGATTTTATTAAGTGTATTTATTCAATAAAATAAACTTGGTTTTTTATATTATGGTGGTTCCTCTTTTTTGGTATTTTATAATTGGTCTTGCCACATGTGACACATTTAAAGTGAGTACTCCAGAGAATACCTTTTTGGTTTGGTAGCTAATCAAAATAACTATACCCTCCAATTCTGTGGACAGTGGGCTTTATGGGAACCTGTCATCAGGTTTTCATCATTAAACCTAATGACAGGTTCCCACAGAATTCTTGCCAAGTCACAAGGATTATGTCCTATTCAGCCAAGTCATTGTGTGACTCAACCAACATCTCCCTCAGCTCCCTCATTTCCCCTCCCTTGTTCCTAAAAGACAGAGCTATGATTGTTGTATATCTGGACTTTACCAAGGCATGTGATACATAAAATAAGAAGGCTTGGGCTAAGGGAAAATCTGTGTATTAGGGTTAGAAATTGGCTTAGGGTTGATAGAGTTGTTATTAATGGCACATTCTCAGATCAGGTAGAAGATACCAGTGAGGTACAACAGGGATCAGTATTTGGCCCCCCCATTTAAATATTTTAATTAATAACCTCATAGAACAGTGATGGCAAACCTTTTGGTGAGAGAGTGCCCAAACTACAACCAAAATCCACTTATTGCTACCTGTTCTTCCGCATCTTTCAATCGTATCGGCCGCCTGAGGCCACCAATACAGTTGAAAGAAGGAGGGCAAATCAGACTCTTGTTGTAGCTTCTCTGCATGGTCTCTCTGTAGAGGAAAAATGTTGGGTCCAGCAGAAGGACCTCCAAAGAAATTGCAATTCTGTCAGCACCTTCTCACTTTTCCCACTGTTCCAAACAGCCAATGAAGTGTTCCTTTAAAATAGTGCTGTGAGCAGCATCTCTTAAGTTTCCTGGGACTGCAGGAAATTTTGGTGAATTCTCTCCCAGGGCAATGTTCTGAGTGCCCACAGAAATGGCTCTTAGTGCCACCTCTGGCACCTGTGCCATAGGTTCACCACCACTGTCATAGAGATTTTACACAGTAGAGTTTCAATATTTGCAGATGATACTAAGCTGTGTAAAGTAATTAATGCCAAGGCATTACTAGTATAGCATTACAGAGGGATTTGTGGAAGCAGGAGGAATGGGCACAGAAATGGTTGATGAGGTTTAATGTACACAAATGTAAGGTTATGCTCTTGGGCCGTGGAAAACAAAACATATAATTATGTTCTAAACAGCCAATTAATAGGTAAAACATCAGCAGGACTTGGGTGTATTGGTGAATGGTAAACTTTATTCCAGTGAGCCGGGCAGATGCTAATATAGTAAATAAAATTATGGGATGCATCAAGAGAAAAATAGATTCTCGTATGGACATAGTTTTGCTCTTGTACGAAAGTCGGCTAAGAGAAGATCTCATTAAAATGTACAAATACCTGAATGGTCAGTACAATTATCTCTCCAAAATTTCTTTATACCTAGGCCTGTGACCAGGACAAGGGGGCATCCTCTACCCCTAGAGGAAAGGTGCTTCTACCATCACCAGAGACAGGGATTCTTCACTGTAATGCTTCACTCAAATGGTCGTTGGGGGACACATATAAGGCCCATGTATATACGTCATACGGAGCAGTACGGTGCAGAACACCTGCAGCACTGTACCGTTCCATACCCGGGGGAAAAGATAGGACGTGTCCCATCTTTCCCTGTAATACGGCGCTGTGTGCCATGTTTATCTATGGGGAGGACCGGGGAAGAGCTATGGTACAGCGGGCACACGTTCGTGTGAATATAGCCTAAGAGCAGTGAGACTATGGAACCCTCTGCTGCAGGAGGTTGTTATGACAGATACTTTGTACATGTTCAATACAGGTCTGAATGCTTTTCCGGAGTTATGGGGAGTTATAAGACACAATTATGCTATCACAGTCCAAAATAACCAAGATAGAACACAAATAAACACATTTAATAATTAAAGGAAATCTACCATTTGCTTTTATGCATTATGAAATAAACATACCTTGAGAATGCTGTAGCTACACTGATGCAGAAACATATGTTATTTAATCCCTAAATCAAGTGGTTTTGTTGAAAAAACAATTATAAAATATCACGGATGCACCCGCGATCCCTGTCCCAGATCACAGGCACACCCGTGCCCCTCGGTGTGGCGCTGCGCTCCCCGGCCCGGACTTACCTCTCCACAAGCCTACTTCCCGACTAGACCACATACTCGCTCCTGTTGCCGAAGCCGTGCACTCCGCGCTGCTAGGGTGCGCAAGCGCCCTCTCTCCCAGACTTCAGGGGCCAGCGTCCTCCTGATTGGTGCTGGCTAATCTGGCTCAGCCCCTATAATCTGGCACCTCCCTTCCTTCCTGGCCGGATCTTCAGCATTGTTGCAGCTTTGTTTCAGCATGGTACAGGAAACTTCCAAGGTTTCCACACCTCGCTTCCCACAGTTGTTCCAGACGCTCCTGTTCCTCCAGCGTTTCCAGATGCCTCTGTGTTCCCTATGTTCCTTCAGTGTTTCCAGACACCACCATGTTCTCTGTGGTCCTCCAGCATTTCCAGATGCCTCCGTGTCTCCTGGCTCCAGCGTTCCCATACAGTCCTGGTGGCTACTGTGTTACAGCGTTCCCAGACGCCTCCAAGCCACCAACTCTCCTCCAAGGACCTCTCCGTTCCTGCCCCCCTGGGTCCTGGGCCAGCTACTGCCTGCTTGCCTGCCATGAGTTCCGGCTTATCCTGTCAAGCCGCCTTCCTGCTGTCATCCCAGGCTCAGACTGTCTTCTACATCCCTGCCATCCCTGGCTGCCACTGTGGGCCAAGTCGTACCCGTGGAACGACCTGGTGGCACCCCGCCGCAGAAAGACCTCCTTGTATGTGGAAGTAATGTGTTTATGTACGACAGCCAGTCTGCACCCAGCTTTCCCGAGTTCCTGAATGACATAGGAGCATAATGATCTTCAGGATACAGGGGTGAGGCAGCCTTATTTAATACTTAATTTTATAATTTTTTTCAGCAAAGCCACTTGGATCACGGATTAAACAAGATATGTTTCTGCATCCGTGTAGCTACAGCATTCTCAAGGTATGTTTGGTTCACAATTAGAGATGAGCGAACATACTCGTCCGAGCTTGATGCTCGATCGAGCATTAGCGTACTCGTAACTGCTCGTTGCTCGGACGAGTATTTCGCCCGCTCGAGAAAATGGCAGCTCCCGCCGTTTTGCTTTTTGGCGGCCAGAAACAGAGCCAATCACAAGCCAGGAGACTCTGCACTCCACCCAGCATGACGTGGTACCCTTACACGTAGATAGCAGTGGTTGGCTGGCCAGATCAGGTGACCCTGGGATAGACTAGCCGCTGCCCGCGCTGCTCGGATCATTCTCTGTCTGGATGCCGCTAGGGAGAGAGCTGCTGCTGCTCAGGGAAAGCGTTAGGGTGTTCTATTAGCTTACTGTTTTTTTTATTTGCAGCTAGTACCATATTGTGAGGAATTAGCAGGGAGACTTGCTACCGTTGTGTTTAGCTCTTAGTGACACACATATCCACCTCAAACACCAAAGTGGGAAAATTTATTAGGGGTTTGAGTAGAATTAGGCACAGTCTGCCAGTTTCTTTTTATTTTACGTTTATTTTTTTCATAACTCAGCGTCATCTCATCTGGCATAGTAGTGTGCTGTAATACTTGGCTAGAAAATAGCCATAGGAGAATACAAACGTCTTAATTACGCCTACAGTAGCGTTATATATATTTGATTTCTGGTTGATCTGCTGGTGGCTGTACTTGCTGCAGTGCATCTACTATCAAATTGGGAGCAATTTGGAGTCAGACTTGCGACCACTGTGTTTTAGTGACGCACATATCCATCGCAAAGACCGAAGTGGGAAAATTTATTAGGGCCCGGGGTTGTATTTCAATTAGGCACAGTCTGCCATTTCCTTTTTTATTTTACGTTTATTTTTTTCATAACTCAGCGTCATCTCATCTGGCATAGTAGTGTGCTGTAATACTTGGCTAGAAAATAGCCATAGGAGAATACAAACGTCTTAATTACGCCTACAGTAGCGTTATATATATTTGATTTCTGGTTGATCTGCTGGTGGCTGTACTTGCTGCAGTGCATCTACTATCAAATTGGGAGCAATTTGGAGTCAGACTTGCGACCACTGTGTTTTAGTGACGCACATATCCATCGCAAAGACCGAAGTGGGAAAATTTATTAGGGCCCGGGGTTGTATTTCAATTAGGCACAGTCTGCCATTTCCTTTTTTATTTTACGTTTATTTTTTTCATAACTCAGCGTCATCTCATCTGGCATAGTAGTGTGCTGTAATACTTGGCTAGAAAATAGCCATAGGAGAATACAAACGGCTTAATTACGCCTACAGTAGCGTTATATATATTTGATTTCTGGTTGATCTGCTGGTGGCTGTACTTGCTGCAGTGCATCTACTATCAAATTGGGAGCAATTTGGAGTCAGACTTGCGACCACTGTGTTTTAGTGACGCACATATCCATCGCAAAGACCGAAGTGGGAAAATTTATTAGGGCCCGGGGTTGTATTTCAATTAGGCACAGTCTGCCATTTCCTTTTTTATTTTACGTTTATTTTTTTCATAACTCAGCGTCATCTCATCTGGCATAGTAGTGTGCTGTAATACTTGGCTAGAAAATAGCCATAGGAGAATACAAACGTCTTAATTACGCCTACAGTAGCGTTATATATATTTGATTTCTGGTTGATCTGCTGGTGGCTGTACTTGCTGCAGTGCATCTACTATCAAATTGGGAGCAATTTGGAGTCAGACTTGCGACCACTGTGTTTTAGTGACGCACATATCCATCGCAAAGACCGAAGTGGGAAAATTTATTAGGGCCCGGGGTTGTATTTCAACTAGGCACAGTCTGCCATTTCCTTTTTTATTTTACGTTTATTTTTTTCATAACTCAGCGTCATCTCATCTGGCATAGTAGTGTGCTGTAATACTTGGCTAGAAAATAGCCATAGCAATAGGATAGCATCGTTTGGTTTTAAAAACTAAAAAACACAAAAAAAAACAAAACAAAAAAAAAAAAGTTAAAAAAAAAATACAAGTTATAACTCTCATTTTCAAAATGTTTAACCCGAGGGCTAGGAGTAGAGGACGAGGGCGGGGACGTGGGCGTCCAACTACTGCAGGGGTCAGAGGCCGTGGTCCTGGGCGGGGTGAGACACCACCTGCTTATGAGGGAGCAGGGGAACGCCGCAGAGCTACACTCCCTAGGTTCATGTCTGAAGTTACTGGGAATCGTGGTAGAGCACTGTTGAGGCCAGAACAGTGCGAACAGGTGATGTCGTGGATTGCCGACAATGCTTCGAGCAATTTGTCCACCAGTCAGTCTTCCACGCAGTCCACCCATGTCACCGAAATCGGCACTCCTCCAGCTCCTGCACCTCAGCCTCCTCCCCCCCAGTCTGCCCCCTCCCAGCAAAATTTGCCATTTGAACCGGCATACTCTGAGGAACTGTTTTCTGGACCCTTTCCACAGTCACAAACCACTTGTCCGGTTGCTGCTGAGCAATTTTCCGATGCCCAGGTTTTCCACCAGTCGCAGTCTGTGGGTGATGATGACCTTGTTGACGTAGTGGAAGAAGTGTGTAAAGAGGTGTCCGACGATGAGGAGACACGGTTGTCAGCAGGGGCGGACTGGTCATTGAACCCACCGGGGCCGTTCCCGGTGGGCCGACAGATCCGGGGCTGATCTGGGGCCGGTCTGAGGCTGTCCGGGCCGACCGCAGGTGAGGCACCACACTAGCAGGCAGAGCAGTGCTGGTGCTAGGCGGCTGCAGTGCCGGCCCTACAAGTGTCCACAGTATACTGACACTGTGACGTCACTGCTCTAAGGCCAGCCGCTTCACACGCTGCTGCTGTACAGCACAGGATGGTCAGCGGAGTGCGGAGCATGAAGCAGCCCCCACTGGTAGGCACAGACCTCATCCTACCCCTGTGCTGCGCACCAAGAGCAGAGTGGGAGCTTGTGCCAGTGTCAGCTAGGACTCCCTGCACCGCTACAGGGGCCATGCACAGGCTGTGAGCTCAGCAGGATCGTGCTGCTCCTGGTGTGATTGGTGGTGAGGAGAGAGGGGTGTGCTTACAGATGGCCCCACCCCCACACTGGGTCAACTGAGAATAGGGAACTACTGCCCTGGAGGAGCAGAACGGGGGAATCAGAAGATGTCCGGACCGGAAGTAGTGGGCGGAGCTAAGAATAAGAGCCAGCACATGAGTGACACCTGGAAAGGTAAAACCAAAGAGGGTTCAAATGGGTCAGGAGGTGTTAGGAGAGGGGTCAGGTGTGAGGGGATGATTCAGGAGGTGTTAGGAGAGGGTTCAGGTGTGAGGGGGTGGTTCAGGAGGTGTTAGGAGAGGGGTCAGGTGTGTTGGGATGGTTCAGGAGGTGTTAGGAGAGGGGTCAGGTGTGAGGGGATGGGTCAGGAGGTGTTAGGAGAGGGGTCAGGTGTGAGGAGATGGTTCAGGTGGTGTTAGGAGAGGGGTCAGGTGTGAGGGGATGGTTCAGGAGGTGTTAGGAGAGGGGTCAGGTGTGAGGAGATGGGTCAGGAGGTGTTAGGAGAGGGGTCAGGTGTGAGGGGGTGGTTCAGGAGGTGTTAGGAGAGGGGTCAGGTGTGAGGGGATGGTTCAGGAGGTGTTAGGAGAGGGGTCAGGTGTGAGGGGATGGTTCAGGAGGTGTTAGGAGAGGGGTCAGGTGTGAGGGGATGATTCAGGAGGTGTTAGGAGAGCGGTCAGGTGTGAGGGGATGGTTCAGGAGGTGTTAGGAGAGGGGTCAGGTGTGAGGGGATGGTTCAGGAGGTGTTAGGAGAGGGGTCAGGTGTGAGGAGATGGGTCAGGAGGTGTTAGGAGAGGGGTCAGGTGTGAGGGGGTGGTTCAGGAGGTGTTAGGAGAGGGTTCAGGTGTGAGGGGGTGGTTCAGGAGGTGTTAGGAGAGGGGTCAGGTGTGAGGGGATGGTTCAGGAGGTGTTAGGAGAGGGTTCAGGAGTGAGGGGGTGGTTCAGGTGGTGTTAGGAGAGGGGTCAGGTGTGAGCAAAGGGGTGAGCAGTGGGGCCAGCAGGTGTTAGAGGTGTGATCAGATGGGTCAGTAGTATGGCTATCTGCACAAATTGCAGATTCCCTGCAGATATTAGACACAGATTTCGGTGTGGAAAATCTGCAGCGTAATGCAGTAGGAGTAAAGTGAATGTAATTTTGAAAAAGTAATGTAGATGATGCATTTTTTCCTGTATGTTCTCATAGATTTATGCATGAAATTTGCATGAAAGACCTGTGGATAGGGCCTAACTTTTGTTAATGAGAAAACCCCTTTAAGGTGTGGGATCTGTTCCCTATTTGGGTCTATGGAAGTGCTAAATATCACAGTCTATACTCTTGTATTTATGGCGCACCCATAGACTCTCCATTCTGCACAACATAGAGTAGGGGAAAAGTGGGGCTCTCTTTTTCATGATAGGTACAGGGCCTTCCTCTGGTCCTGTGGAAAGATTACATGTGCATGAGGATACTCCATTAATTGTTGGGGCACTAAAATGGGTAAAATGGGGGTAGAGCTTATAGGTTAGAGTACAATACTGAGAATTTGGTAGTTATACATTGGGGCCCGTGCCCCGAATCTTTTACAAAGCTAGCAAAGCCCCTGGGCTTGGGACTTATGGGCACTTGCACTGTACAGATTAGGAGTATATTGAAACCCCTAGTTAAAGACGGACCCCTCTGCCCCCTGTGACCTCTGGTGAAGCTTTCTGGATGTTACTATAGTCCAAGGCTGCAATGCTCACCTATAAGGTGTCTGTAATGAAGATTTATTGATAATCCTTGGTACTATTACAGCAAAAAATCTTTAAACTACAATTGTCACTGGGGCAAAAAAATTTTCTTGGTCTCGATATACAATTATAAAATATACAGTTTTGACTTACATACAAATTCAACTTAAGAACAAACCTAAAGAACCTATCTTGTATGTAAACCGGGGACTGCCTGTATCTCATTAAGGCAATGATGTCTAATCCATGATGTTGTCATCCAGTTTTTATCACAACTTTACTTACTGCTATTTTGCTAATCATCCACCAATGACTTATTGACCCCGCCCACCCATGTCGACCACGCACAGCTACACTGGCCCTGCCTAAAATATAGGGCCACTTTAAAAAAAATTTCCAGGACCACTTTTTTTTCCCAGTCCGCCCCTGGTTGTCAGACAGTGGGGAAGTTGTTGTCAGGGCAGGAAGTCCGAGGGGGGAGCAGACTGAGGGATCGGAGGATGATGAGGTGACAGACCCAAGCTGGGTTGAGAGGCCGGGTGAACACAGTGCTTCTGAGACGGAGGAGAGTCCTCGACCAGAACAGGTTGGAAGAGGCAGTGGTGGGGCCAGACGGAGAGGCAGGGCCAGAGCTGGTGCATCAGCGCCAAATGTGTCAACTAGTGAAGCTCCCGTGGCGAGGGCTCCTGCGGCGAGGGCTAGATTTTCAGAAGTCTGGAGGTTCTTTAAGGAAACACCGGATGACCGACGGACTGTGGTGTGCCACATTTGCCAAACCAGGATCAGCAGGGGTTCCACCACTACTAGCTTAACTACCACCAGTATGCGCAGGCATATGAATGCTAAACACCCCACTCAGTGGCAACAAGCGCGTTCACCTCCGGCCGTGCACACCACTGCTCCTTCCCCTGTGTCAGCTGATAGTCAGCCCCCTGCCCAGGACCCTGCCACAAAAACCCCATCGTCACCTCCACGATCCTCCACAGCATCCACCAGCGTTCAGCTCTCCATACCCCAGACGCTGGAGCGGAAACGCAAATATAGTGCAACCCACCCGCACGCCCAAGCCCTTAATGTGCACATCTCCAGATTGCTAAGCCTGGAGATGCTGCCCTATAGGCTAGTAGAGACCGAGGCCTTTCGCAGCCTCATGGCGGCGGCCGCCCCTCGGTATTCGGTCCCCAGCCGCCACTACTTTTCCCGATGTGCCGTCCCAGCCCTGCACCAGCACGTGTCAGACAACATAATCCGTGCCCTGACCAACGCCGTTTCTGACAAGGTCCACCTGACCACGGACACGTGGACGAGTGCTGCCGGGCAGGGCCACTATATATCTCTGACGGCACATTGGGTTAACTTGGTGGAGGCTGGGACCGAGTGTGACCCTGCGGCTGGTCATATACTGCCGACGCCGAGGATTGCGGGGCCTACCTCGGTCCAGGTGTTTGAGGCCTACTATGCCTCCTCCTCCTCCCACCCCTGCTCCACCTCCTCCTCCGAACGACCATCCGTGGGCATGGCGCCATCAGTCGGTAGCTCTAGGCACAGCAGCAGTGCCGTCGCTAAGCGACAGCAGGCGGTGCTCAAACTGCTGAGCCTAGGCGATAAAAGGCACACCGCCCAAGAACTATTACAGGGCATCACGGCGCAGACTGATCTGTGGCTGGCACCGCTGAACCTGAAGCCAGGCATGGTTGTGTGTGACAACGGCCGTAACCTGGTGGCGGCTCTGCAACTCGGCAGACTGACACATGTGCCATGCCTGGCCCATGTGTTAAATCTGATAGTTCAGCGTTTCCTCAAGACATACCCCAATCTGTCTGATTTGCTCACGAAGGTGCGCCGCATCTGTGCGCATTTCAGGAAGTCCAGCACAGATGCTGCCACTCTCAGGGCAGCGCAGCGCCGCCTCCAACTGCCCGCTCACCGACTGTTGTGCGACGTGCCCACGAGGTGGAATTCAACACTGACCATGTTATCCAGAGTTTACCAGCAGCGCCGAGCGATTGTAGACTGCCAGATGTCAACTTCCACCAGAACTGGTAGTCAGGTCAGTCAGCTTCCTCAAGTCTACAATGAGGAGTGGACGTGGATGTCTGATATCTGTCAGGTGCTGAGTAACTTTGAGGAGTCAACACAGATGGTCAGTGGCGATGCCGCCATCATCAGCCTCACCATCCCGCTGCTTGGCCTGTTGAAAAACTCTCTGGTCAGCATGAAGTCGGAAGCTTTGCGCTCCTCACAAGAGACAGGGGAAGAAGATTCCCTTGTTGATAGCCAAAGCACCCTTAGGTCTGTTTCTCAGCGCATATCGGAGGAGGTGGAGGTGGAGGAGGATGAGGAGGAAGAGGAGGAGAATGTTGGCGAGACACAAGAGGGGACCATTGTTGAGTCCTACACTGTTGAGCGTGTATGGGCAGAAGAAGAGGAGTTGGAGGAGTTGGAGGAGGAGGAAATGGACAGTCAGGCCAGTGAGGGGAGTGAATTCTTACGCGTTGGTACTCTGGCGCATATGGCAGATTTCATGCTAGGCTGCCTATCCCGTGACCCTCGCGTTCAAAGAATTTATTCCAGCACCGATTACTGGGTGTTCACTCTCCTGGACCCACGGTACAAGCAAAATCTTTCCACTCTCATCCCTGGAGAGGAAAGGAGTGTGAGAATGCATGAATACCAGCAGGCCCTGGTGCACAAGCTGAAACAGTATTTCCCTTCTGACAGCGCTAGCGGCAGAGTGCGTAGTTCTGCGGGACAAGTAGCGAGGGAGAGTAGGCGAGCAGGCAGCTTGTCCAGCACTGGCAAGGGTACGCTTTACAAGGCTTTTGCCAGCTTTATGTCACCCCAGCAAGACACTGTCACCTGTCCCCAGTCTCGGCAGAGTAGGGCTGATCTTTACAGAAAGATGGTGAGGGAGTACGTAGCTGACCATACCATCGTCCTAAATGATCACACAGCTCCCTACAACTACTGGGTTTCAAAGCTGGACATGTGGCACGAACTGGCGCTCTACGCCTTGGAGGTTCTTGCCTGCCCTGCCGCTAGCGTCTTGTCAGAGCGGGTTTTCAGTGCAGCTGGTGGCATCATCACCGATAAGCGTACACGCCTGTCGACTGACAGCGCTGACAGGCTGACGCTTATCAAGATGAATAAAGCATGGATTTCTCCTAATTTCAAATCTCCAGCAGGTGAAGGAAGCTCAACCTGAATAATTTATCCACTCCTCCTCCTCCTCATTTTCCTCCTTCTCCTCCTCTTTCTACAGTAAAGCAGAGGAAACTGGCTGTTTTTTGACAGGGCCCACTGGCTCTAGGTATAGTACTTTATGCATTTAATTTTTCTGGAGGGCCACCGACACGGTCCTCTGTTTTAAACAATTTTTGGGAGTGCCACATACAGGCACTCAATCTATTCAATTTTTCTGGAGGGCCACCTACCTGCTCCTCTGGTTTAAAAACTTTTTTGGACTGCCACATACAGGCACTCAATCTATTCCATTTTTCTGGAGGGCCACCTACCTGCTCCTCTGGTTTAAAAACTTTTTTGGACTGCCACATACAGGCACTCAATCTATTCCATTTTTCTGGAGGGCCACCTACCTGCTCCTCTGGTTTGAAAAATTTTTTGGACTGCCACATACAGGCACTCAATCTATTCCATTTTTCTGGAGGGCCACCTACCTGCTCCTCTGGTTTGAAAAATTTTTTGGACTGCCACATACAGGCACTATCCAAATTGAATTGTCTCCATAGCAGCCTCCACACGTTGTCTCCATTGCTACCTCCAAAAGTCGTCCATATAGCTGCCTCCATACATCGTCCCTTTATCAAACGAGGTTTGTCAGGCCGAAATTTGGGTTGTTTTCATGGATTCCACATCAAAGTTGTTAACTTTGTCGCCACCCTGCTGTGTTATCCACAAAATACACTGGCAAACTTTTACCATTTACGGATATTATTTCAGCGCTTCTTGCGCATCTGTTTACATTCCCCTCACCCGCCATATCCTAAACTTATAAGAACGCTACTACACTTGATCTTATACAAAAGGTTCTTAGAAGTGCTGTTTGGGGAGTAGCCTAGAGACAGGGGCTTGGATTGGCGAAAGCTCGCCTGGCAGCGGAGCGCCAGCTCCATGCCAAGAACCAACTAACATAGTTTTAACTGCAGCACCTTTAATCTACTACTAGTTCACTGCCTCCATACATCGTCCCCTTATCAAACGAGCTGTGTCAGGCAGAATTTTGGATTGTTTTCATGGCTTCCATGTTAACTTTGTCGCCACCCTGCTGTGTAATCCACAAAATATACTGGCAAACTTTTATCATGTACCAATATTATTTGAGCGCTTCTTGCTCACCTCCTTTGGTTCCTCTCTGCTACCCATTGGTTTGAAGCCTGAGTCCATTTAGGGCAGTGATGGCTAACCTATGGCACTGGTGCCAGAGGTGGCACTCAGAGCCCTTTCTGTGGGCACTCAGGCCATCACCAGAGATGACTCCAGGTAACTTCCTGCAGTCCCAGACTTGCTGAGCACAGAGCTATTTTAAAGTGACAGCTCTACCTGGGACTATTTTCTGCTTTATTGGTGTCCTCAGAGTGCTGGTATCAATTAAACTGTGACAGAGAAGGAAGTATAAATTACAAAATAAATTATTGTGTTGGCACTTCGCGATAAATACATGGGTCTTTGTTGTAGTTTGGGCACTCGGCCTCTAAAAGGTTCGCCATCACTGATTTAGGGTATGTCGCCATGCCACTCTCTAGCCTTCCGCTGCTGCCGCTGCCTCTGCATGCCGTCTCCTATAGTGTCAGGGTCAATTATTGGATGTTTTAGATGCTATCTAGCTTCATTCTGTCACTCTGTCATGGCCATGCTGTTGCCCATAATTTTGGCATAATGGTGCATTTAAGCAGCCTCAGAGGCATCCATGCATGCTGCCCCTGCTGTTTCCTGTCCATTTCCGTGGTGTTTCCATCCTTTTCTGAGGTTCCCAGGTGTTTGGCCAAGCTTCCCTGTGCAGAGCCTTGGTCCCCTTGAAAAATGCTCGAGTCTCCCATTGACTTCAATGGGGCTCGTTACTCGAAACGAGCACTCGAGCATCGGGAAAAGTTCGTCTCGAATAACGAGTACCCGAGCATTTTAGTGCTCGCTCATCTCTATTCACAATGCATAAAAACACATGGTAGATTTCCTTTAAGGTCTACCAAAGGATTCTACACTACAAGTACAACATAATTTATCTCTACCGATTATCAGTGAAACATATTTATACAATCTTCCTTTTCTGTTAGAAAAGTCTAGGGTTTAGACATCGTCTCTGCTTTCGAATGTTTTTCCATTTCATGTTGAGATAATATGTGATAATATTGTCACCAAACTATCAGATTTGCTTCTATTTAGCTGTTACCTTAAATGTCAGTGAAAGGTTATCAAGGTAACTTAGATTATCTCCAAAATGATAAGATTTAACTATCCACAGAATGTTATTATAGAAAATTATTTGGAGGGTAAAAATGTGTTACCTTTTATGGTGATTGGAAATATTCTGTATATAAAATGTGTGACATGTAAACATAAAATACCTAGCATGTTTCAGGTTAAGAATAAAATGAAGACATTCACTAGTAACTGAAACCTAACATTGCACAATTTGGTCTCTTAACTGCACAGTATATTGTTCTAAACAAAAACACATTTTAACACTCCCTAGCCCTAATAAATACATTTTAAAACAATGGTCCACATTTATTAAAGTGTGTGCACCAATTTTATGTCTGACTTTACACTAGAAAGAACGTGCAAACTACTTGCACATGTATTTATAAAGTGTTTGCGGCAGTTTCATGTTGCGGCTGCACTGTGTCCGACAAGACAAAAAAAAATGTGCATCATAATTTATAAAATTTTCATAAAAGTAAGAAATGAATGTGTATATCATATTTTAAAAACACAAGGACTCCCCATATGGTGGTGGAAACTATGTGAGGTATGATGTAGGATATTATATAATATTCTATATAACCCTGCCAGGACATTGTTCCAACATAATGGGGGTCATTTACTAAGGGCCCGATTCGCGTTTTCCCGACGTGTTACCCGAATATTTCCGATTTGCGCCGCTTGTACATGAATTGCCCCGGGTTTTTGGCGCACGCGATCGGATTGTGGCGCATCGGGGCCGGCATGCGCGCGACAGAAATCGGGGGGGCGTGGCCGAACGAAAACCCGACGTATTCGGAAAAACCGCCGCATTTAAAAACCGAAAATGTGTCGCTTGGGGAGCGCTCACCTTCACCTTCTATGGGATGGTGCATTCCGGGGCGTTAAGATTATTTTCGGCGCTGCAGCGCCACCTGGTGGACGGCGGAGGAACTACCATCTTAAATCCCAGCCGGACCCGAATCC
Organism: Engystomops pustulosus; assembly: GCF_040894005.1. Lineage (NCBI taxonomy): Eukaryota > Metazoa > Chordata > Amphibia > Anura > Leptodactylidae > Engystomops > Engystomops pustulosus. The sequence continues at coordinate 96,185,034 of NC_092412.1, forward strand.
TGTGCAGAGAACGCGCCGCTGGATCGCGAATGGGCCGGGTAAGTAAATGTGCCCCAATAATTTATAGCAGCAGCGCTGTCAGCACCACCCCTTTAACCAGCAGTAGCAGTCTTAAGTTGTCCGTCAGCTCTACTACAGATGATATTTATAACTCTGGCTGTGATACTGTGACATTCAGTCCATATTTAATTGATTACTCTTCTTACTCCTCATCATTTTTATACCTGTTTTTTTTTTTTTATTCTGCCATCAAATTTGTTACTGACCCTTACCTAGGTATTTTATTTATTCCTGAATGACAAGCCTCCAGGTCTAACTCCTCCAAAAAATGAAGACTATGGGGCAGATTTACTTATCCGGTCCATTCGCGATCCAGCGGCGTGTTCTCTGCGGTGGATTCGGGTCCGGCAGGGATTCACTAAGGTACTTCCTCCGATGTCCACCAGGTGGCGCTGCAGCACTGAAGTTCCCCGAGGCCCGCCGGAATGCACTGAAGTTCACCGGCCTATTCCTGGTGAAGGTAAGCGCGAGTCTCGCAACACTTTCTTTTTTTTTAATGCGGCGGTTTTTCCGAATCCATCGGGTTTTCGTTCGGCCACGCCCCCCGATTTCCGGCACGTGCATGCCAGCACCGATGCGCCACAATCCGATCCCGGGCGACAAAATCGCGGGGCAATACAGGGAAAATCAACGCAAATCAGAAATATTTGGGTAGCACGTCGGGAAGACGCGAATTGGACCCTTAGTAAATGACCCCCTATGTTCCGGTTGATGACTTTGGTGAGGGCAGCTAGCATTTTGACTATGATGAGGTGAGCATGTAGAGGTGTGATTGTTATTGGTGGAAGTAGTCGAACTTGCAAACTTGGTGGTAGTAGTTGAATTAGTAGCTTTATTAGTATTGACAAACCACAGGAGGACAACAGTAGCGAGAACTCATTATTAGCGTTTACAGAGGTGACTGATAAAAGAAATAACGACAATGATGCCTTAGTATTAAACTAGCTTGGAAACTGGATCAGGGTGATGTGTAGATGATAACATCAGCAGCAATATAGATAAAAGCCATCATATAAACATGCTTAGGGCAAGTCTAGAACAAGAAAACAGGTGTCCAGGTAGCAACAGATTTTTTTCAAGTGTTAATGCAGCTGGTGGTGGCAGCTTTGTGTTATTAGGAGACCCAACCATTGCCATATGCAAGACTGACAAACAGAGAATAATCCATGGATATTCAGGCACAAATGGATCTACTCATGGAGTAGCATCATCAGCTCACGTAATAAAATCTAACCAATCATGGCTGCTTCCTGCTGCATCAAGGCAATCATTGTACCATTCAGTACATTCCAATGCCTTTAGGCATCCCTGATACCTAGACATCTTTATTTCTCAAAAAAGTTTGCCTGCCATGTATTTTTATTGGGCTGCCTTTTTATTGTGTGGCAATATGTACACTACCATCAACACATAGACTAACAATTATGGTCATGGTCATTATACGTCTTTCATGCCACACTGATTCAAAGGTTGGACTCAACAAAGGCCAGCAGTGACAGCAGGCATGGTAAGTATAGCTTTAAATGTGGTTTTATTCTTTTTACATCAACTGGAAACAGGCCAATTAACTGTGTCAGGTAAACATGATCAATTTCTGTGTCATTCCATTAACTAACAACAAAAATCATCTTAAAAACAAGGCTTCCTGGTCTGATAAGACAGTATCATCCAATGACTGGCATTTGAATGTGTTTTCTAATGAAGAGTAGCCCTGTCTATAAAGAGCCGACTTAATGCTGGTCACATAAATGAGAAATCAGGCAACTGTATAACATCATGCTTCTATATAAAACAAGTTATATGCAAGATGTAATGCTCGAGTCCTAATTTACTATTACTGACAAATTATATGTTATACACGAGATGCTTATTCTCACATGTGCTGCATATATTAAGATCAATTCTTCTCTGGAATTAGCTGAAAGCAGTGTACTTTACATGATGCTAATGCAATGCATCCTGCTTGTATTTAAGGAAGAATGATTATCTTTCTATGACATACTATTTCTACATCTTGATTACTTTATATTTAACTTTGAGCAACATTTTTATCATAATTATAGGTTTTCGTGAAGCTTACGAGCCAATATTATTTTGTTTATAAATGCCATATTAAGTAATAAAACTGGTCTCAAGCAGCATTTCATTTTCTATAATAATTTGTAAATTGCATTTTCATTTTTTGCAAACCTAAGATGCTTTTTACCCATTAGCTTGTAAATCACGTACATCTATATTATAGTATAGCGATTGATGCTTTTCACAATATCCTAATATGCAGATTTAAGAAAGTAGACAAGAGATGCATCTTAATTTTCATGGGGAAACTTAGTAACCTAATAGCTTGATGAACTATATGATGTCAATTAAAGTTTCTATATAAAAAAAGGTTTGTGGAATGCAGTCACTGTCAGTTTTCGTTCACCTCCCTTAGCCTGTGCTATTTGTACCATGTATGAGAAGCTGGGTCATAATCGGGACGTTTTCAAACAAGTCAAGCAGTGACAGTGAATGTGGCTTGATTGCACTTACTGGGGCAGATTTACTTACCCGGCCCTGTCGCGATCGCACAGTGCGTTGTCCAATGAGGAATCAGGTCCGGCGCGACTCACTAACATCGTGCACATGGACATTTGACATCTTCTGTCCTGCGTCTGATCTGCGTGAAGAAAATCAATACCAGTAGCATTTTAATTCTTCATTACAGTGTATGTCAAAGGCATTTTTTTGCTAAGGGGAGGAAAATTTTAACCCCTTAAGGACCAAGCCCTTTTTCATTTTTTGTGTCTTTATTTTTCACTCCCCACCTTCAAGAGTCTATAACTTTTTTATTTTTCCAAGTAAAGAGCTCTGTGAGGGCTTGTTTTCTGTGTAGCAAATTGCTCTTCATAGTGATGGTATTTAACCCCTACGGGACTCAGCCTCTTTTGGCCTAAAGGACGCGCGCCCCATTCTTCAAATCTGACCTGTGTCACTATAAGTGGTTATAGTTTTGGAACGCTATGAGATATCCAGGGGATTTTGAGATTGTTTTCTCGTGACACATTAGTTTAAAAATTTGGATGATATCTTTTGTGTTTAGTTATGAAAAAAAAAACAAAATTTGGCAAAAGTTTGGAAAAATTCTTTATTTTCAACGTTCTAAATTCTCTACTTTTGATGCAGATAGTCATAGCTCCCAAATAAATTCATAACTTACATTTCCCAAATGTCTGATTTATGTTGGCATGGTTTTTAAGATTCCACATATTTTACTAGAATGTTATGAGGCTCAGAATTTAGGTATCATTTTTCACATTTTTTGTAAAATCACCAAAACCTGTATTTAGATGGACCTGCTCAACTTCTAATTGACACTGAGAAGCCTAAATAATAGTGAGACTCGTAAATTACCCCATTGTGGAAACTACACACCTCAACGTATGAAAAACCACTTTTAAGAAGTTTGTTAACGCTTTACGTGTTTTATAGGGGTTAAAACAAAATGGAGGTGCAGTCTGCAAATTGTAATATTTTTTCACAATACACCCATTTTGGGTGGAAAATTAAACATTTACAATGGATTAAATGAATAAAGGCTCCACAAAGTTTTTTACCCAATCTCTCCCGAGTACACGGATACTCTACATGTGGTGGTAACCTGCTGTATGGGCGCACGGCCGGGCATAGGAGGGAAGGGGGCACCATCCAGATCAGATTTGCTATGTCACATTGTACAGGCTATAATTTTTTTCTTTTTTTTAATGTGGACCTATAGGGGCTTATTTCTTTTGCCACATGAGATGCACTTTTCTGGTACATAATTTGGGGGAATCTATAGGCTAATTGGTGAGATTTTATTAACTCTTTGTTGGTGGAGGAAATGAAAATCATCACTTTTCAGGAAGATTTTTATGGGTTTTTTTTTGGCTGTTTACCATACCATAAAAATAGTATATTATTTTTATTCTATGGGTTGCCAAGATTACAAAAAGACCTCATTTATATAGATTTTTTATTTTTTCCCATTTTTACTGCATAAAAAGTAATTTGGCAAAAATGTTGTTAATTTTAGCATCACCGTCTTTCATATGCATAACTTTTTTATTTTTCGCCTCACAAATCTGTTTAAGGGCTTATTTTTTGCGAGAAAGATTGTTCTTTTTAGTGGTCTTATTTTAGAGTGCATTACATTTTTTAAATCCCTTTTTAGAGCATTTTTATAGGGTATTAATTGAAAATGATCTTTTTTCTGGAGCTTTTTTTTGTTTTGTTTTTTACGGGGTTCACTTTGCGGATCTAATAATGATTCTGTTTTATTATGCAGATTGTTACGGACGCAGGGATACCAAATATGTGGGGGTTTTGTGTATTTTATTCAATTGTACTGGATAAAAACCAATTTGGAGAAAATCTTGTTCATTTTAGCATCACCATCTTTTCATATGCATAACTTTTTTATTTTTCGGCTGACAAATCTGGTTAGGGGCTTATTTTTTGCGAGAAGAGTTGTTCTTTTTAGTGGGTTTATTTTGGAGTGCATAACATTTTTTAAATTACTTTTTAGAACATTTTTTTATAGGGTATTAATTAAAAATTATCTTTTTTTGGAACGTTTTTGCGTTTTTTTTCTCCGGCGTTTACCGTGCGGGTCCAGTAATGATTCTGTTTTATTATACAGATTGTTACGGACGCGGCAATACCAAATATGCAGGGTTTTTTGTGTTTTTGTGTTTTTTATACTTTATAAAGGGTTTTTATGGGAAAGTGACATTTTAGGGGCTTATATTTTTATGTATTTATTTTTTATTTATTATAATGTGTAGTGTTAAGTGTTTTTGCATATTTTTACTTATACATACTTGAACTTGAACCAGTGATACTCTGATCACTGGTTTAAGTTCAATACACTGCTCCACAATACTATTTTATTGTAGAGCAGTGTAAACTGTCTGAGCAAGCTTGCGCATGCTCAGACAGTTTACAGTCAGACCCGGAAGGGGTCTGACTGCCATGGAGACCGGGCAGCTCCGGGGCACATGCCAGTCCTCGGAGCTGCCCAGAAGTGGATCGGATCCCCCGGTAAGCGGCACGGGGGATCCGATCCACAGCGCAAACACCCTTACACGCTGCGGTCATGTTTGACCGCGGCGTGTAAGGGGTTAACACCCGCGATCGGAGTCGGCTCCGATCGCGGGTGTTAGCGCAGGCTGTCAGCTGTACTAGACAGCTGACAGCCGCTGCTTCTGGTACCGGCTCCGTTCGTGAGCCGGTGCCAGAAGCAGGACGTTATAGAACGTCCCCGTGCGCTAAGCATCTAGCCCCGGGGACGTACTATAACGTGCTGGTGCGCCTAGGGGTTAATATTCTATGCCAATGATGGTGAACCTTTTGGAGACCGAGTGCCCAAACTACAACCAAAATCCACTTATTTACCATGAAGAGCCAATATGGCATTTTAAGCAGTAACTTATTGCTGACTGTTCTTCCACATCTTTCAATCGTATCAGCTGCCTGAGACCACCAATACAGTTGAAAGAAGGAAGGAAAATTCAGTCTCTTGTTGCAGCTTCTCTCTAGGGTCTCTCTGTAGAGAAAGAATGGTAGGTCAAGCAGGATGAGCTTCAAAGATAATGCAGTTCTGTAAACACCTTCTCACTTTTCCCGCAGTTCCAAACAGCCAATGAAGTGTGGCTTAAGTTGCCTGGGAATGCAGGAAGATTTGGTCCTATTTAGTGAACTCTGTCCTGGGACGATTGTCTGAGTGCCCACAGAAATGGCTCTGAGTGCCACCTCTAACACCCGTCCCATAGGTTTTCCACCACTGTTCTAAGCCATTTACTGGGAAGCGGGAAAAAAATTCTAAATGCAGTGAAAATGATGCCCCAAATTACAGATCTACTTCATTATTTGGGTCAGTATGATCATGTACAAAAATGTACAAATGTACAATGTACATTGTAATGTACAAAAATTAAAACCCCTGTAAAAAAAAAAATTCTTCATTTTGCCGTCTTCTTGTGCTAATAACTTTTTCATGCTTTGGTGGACAGAGCTGTGGGTGCTGTCATATTTGCAACTTTTGATGATGTTTTCAATCCTACCATTTTGAGGACGGTATGACCTTTTGATCAATTTTGATTGAATTTCTTATATTTAGCAAAATGGCAAAAAAGTGCCATTTTGGAATATGGGCTCGATTTTTTGTTACAGGGTTAAACTTCGTGAAAAAAGTGATTATATTTTGATTGACTGGACATTTTGGGATGCAGCCATACATAACATGTTTATGATTTTTACAGTTTTTTTTATATTTACAGTATATCAGGTCTTGGGAAAGGGGGGTGTTTTGAATTTTTATTTAATTTTTTTTTTTACTTTTTAAAAAAAATTTTTACTATTTTTTAGACTCCCTAGGGTACTTTAACCTTATGTTGTCTGATTTATCCTACCATACACTGCCATATTACAGTATTGCCGGCAGCGACGGGTGTTTGCTCCATTGGTGTCAGTGTTAGTGATGGTTGTTTGTTCCATTGTGCAGCTGAGCATGGATAGGGCTCAACCCACTCCAATACAGGACTTACAGGAACATCCAAAAGTGGTTACGGGTTTCTGAATAACAAAAAATGTAGTCAAGCTATTTTCTTCTTTTCAAATCTCTTTCTATGAGTTTTTAAAAGTTTAACAGCATAAATAGTGAAATGGTTCAGTTTCTATCCAGCATAATTTTTACAGCTTTAACTGGATTTGAAATTACTAGGTCATGATAGAGAAAGGGAGTGCAAGCCCTAAACTCACCCACAACCCCTGTCAACCTCGCAAACCCTATTGGTTAAGGACTACTGGTCGATAATGCCTAGACTGTTGCAGAGGTCAGATGCACATTATAGCAAAAGCAATAGCAAGCAGAAATTAGGCAAAAGTATCAATAGACTAGTAAAACCAGCAAGGTATAATGAAACTGGGTAAACATATATAGGAGTTCCTGGATAATACTCCCAACAGCTGACTGGTTCGGCCATCCATCACTCAAGTCACAGGTGATACACAACTGAGTTTTAAAATGGCAGCAAACAGCCCTGGGTTTAGCATAAACTCAGAATACTGCAAACAGTATTAGTGAGTATTAACAGACATGTACCTTTTATTCTTTGGGTAAGTATGACAATGGTAATTCCTAATTTGTACATTTTTTTGTTTTAAAAATTGAAAGGTGTTATAAGGAAAGCAAAGCAGGTCAGGGTACTATAATGGAAGAGGTAAAAATCATATGTAAGTAGTGAATATATCAGAAAATTCAGAATATAAGAGAATAACTCAAACTGCACAAATTCTTCAATCACCCCTAACTCAACACAACTGACCCTTAATACCCCTCTAATTCTACATTATCCACCGTATTTTCTAAGAGACAGACAGATTATAATCTGCTAGCTACTCTTACATTAGTGAAGATGTTGGAAAGCAATATAGTTACCATAAAGCCCCAGTCTTCTAGGTAAAAATGTATGACAATACATATAAATTTGTGCTACTGTGCAAAAAAAAATATTATTAAAAAATGGAAAATAAATAACTCTTGAAAATTTCAACTTGTATCAAAATAATGAAAATAAACACTTTGCTCTCACAAGACCACCAATGTAGCTACTTCATTCCCGATGCTGCCTTCACTTACAGTTGCACTGATGATGTCACAACTGTAATGGTAGTGATGCCAGTTGTAGAACCAGAAAGTGGCATGAAAATGTGCGTTAGGAACAAAATGTGCATCAGTACCAAGTGAAGAATATGTGAGCTAAGGTTTTTTTATTGATTCTTTTTACTTAATGCTCTTAGCACCTTTCAATATATTTTCTTTTATGAAAACTCAACTTCCCCGGGTTCATGTGAGCTTTCCATGGAGGAAGGCATAAGGGACAAAAGCTGCTGTATACTTTGTGCTAAATGTGCTGAGTGATACATTAGTATATATTTTTAATGTATTTAACTTTTCTGAACTAGACAGTATAGGAGCTGTCAGCTTTCTATAAATGAAAGAGATATTATACCTTGGAACAGCCGTGAAGTCTGTTGACGGATTTCTAGCACAGGAGCAGAACATTTTGTGGAATCCGGCCCCCGGGACAATCCTCTTGTCCACAGGATGGCCAGTCCAAGACTTGTTGCTACTACTGTATATATTTTGTAGACTTGAGCTTTCCATGGAGGTAGGCATAAGGGAGAAAAGCTGCTGTATACTTTGTGAGACATTAGTATACAGTATATTGTTAATGTATCTATAATATAAGATAGACGCAGTACCAAACATAGCAAATGTATCAAAAGAACCAATTGTATTGATGCTAAATTACTATATAGATACTGTAATAAGACCAAATTTACTACAAGACCAAATTTACTACATAGATACTACATAGATACCAGGACCAAGTCTACAAGCCAGCGTATCATCATATTTGCCGGCTTCTGAGCTGTAAAGACTGGTGTAGCTTGGGGGAGCAGGGAAAGGTGAGTAAATGTATTTTATAATTTTTCCACAGTGGGACATGCATCAGAGATGGGGTTCACTCTAGCTGCTATGGAGGGGTCACTCTGGCTGCTATGGTGGTCACTCTGGCTGCTAAGGGGGTGGTCACGCTGGCTGCTTTGGGGGCACTCTGGCTGCAGTGGATGTCACTCTGGCTGATTTAATGTAACCACAATGCTGATTTGATTCCTGGGGAAAATTAGTTTGACACCACTGCCGTAATGTATAAAACACATCACCATAACTGCATAATTCCACTATAGAGGTAATAAATATATCACCATACATGAACTTAATAATATCACCCTACTTAAAGGGGTATTTCCACCTCAGCAATTTTTTTTACATTTATTTAAAATAGGTTGGGTAGAGATTCATGTGACTAATATGTTTTATTTAAAAAAATATGTGTACAAATGGCCATAAATGTTTTTACATGGGGCTAACTTGACCTTTAGTTACAGGTCATGTTGTCCCTTGATACAGCCAGCGCCGCACCGGTTTTTGTATCAGACGTTCATATTCTCGAAATACCCTTTTAATAAAAGATTCCAGATATGACCTACAGACAAGAACTATAGTCAGCACTAAAATAATTGCAAGTAGATTATTTATGTAAAGCCAAGAGTCCAAGCCTCTGGAATGATTGGAGCAGAGCTCTGTTAATTATAGTGGGTTAACCAGGGGTGTCACTAGGTCAAAAGATCCAGGGCTTGTCCCAGGACACTTGTCCCGTTGCCGGGCATCCTTCCCATTCTCATCCGTGTGCACTCACTGCTTGCTTTCCCTCACTGCAGCCCTGGGGGAGAATAATGCTCCTGGTGGCTGAAGGATCTGTGATGATGTCATGATCACATGACCTGCCGGGGAAAGCAGTGCACAGAGCTGCATCTGTGAGGTGGGGGGGGGGGGCAGGATAGGGAATAGGGAAGGGGGAGAACATGGGGGGCAATACACATTACCTACTGAGGGCTGTAGGGGCTGTGTGGAAACATTACTTACTGGGGGGCTGTGTGGGCACATTACTAACTGGGGGGCTGTGTGGGACATTACTTACTGGGGTCTGTGTGGGCACATTACTTATTGGGTGGCTGCGTGGGCACATTACTTACTGGGGGCTGGGTGGGCACATTACTTACTGGGGGGCTGTGTGGGCACATTACGTTCTGGGGTCTGTGTGGGCACATTATTTACTGGGGGCTGTGTGGGCACATTACTTTCTGGGGTCTGTGTGGTCACATTACTTACTGGGGCTGTGTGGGCACATTACTTATTGGGGGACTGTGTGGGCACATTACTTACTGGGGGGGCTGGGTGGGCACATTACTTACTGGCGGGCTGTGTGGGCACATTACTTTTTGGGGTCTGTGTGGTCACATTACTTACTGGGGGGCTATGTGGGCTCATTACTTACTGGGGGTCTGTGTGGGCACATTACTTATTGGGGGGGCACATTACTTACTGGGGGGACTGGGTGGGCACATTACTTACTGGGGGGGGCTGTGTGGGCACATTACTTTCTGGGGTCTGTGTGGGCACATTACTTACTGGGGGGCTGGGTGGGCACATTACTTACTGGGGGCTGTGTGGGGACATTACTTTCTGGGGGTCTGTGTGGTCACATTACTTACTGGGGGGCTGTGTGGGCTCATTACTTACTGGGGGGCTGTGTGGGCACATTACTTATTGGGGGGCTGTGTGGGCACATTACTTACTGGGGGGACTGGGTGGGCACATTACTTACTGGGGGGCTGTGTGGGCACATTACTTTCTGGGGTCTGTGTGGGCACATTACTTACTGGGGACTGTGTGGGGGACATTACTGGAGGCTGTGTGGGCACATTACTTACTGGGGACTGTGTGGGACATTACTTACTGGGGACCGTGTGGGGGACATTACTGGAGGCTGTATGAGCACATTACTTACTGGTGGGCTGTGTGGGACATTACTTACTGGGGGCTGTGTGGGCACATTACTTATTGGGGGTGCTGTGTAGGCACATTACTTACTGGGGGCTGTGTGGGCACATTAATTTCTGGGGGTCTGTGTGGGCACATTACTTACTGTGGGGCTGTGTGGGCTCATTACCAACTGGGGGGTTGTGTGGGGGACATTACTTACTGGGAGCTGTGTGAGCACATTACTTTCTGGGGGGCTGTGCGGGCACATTACTTACTAGGGGGCTGTGTGGATACATTACTTAATAGGGGCTGTGTGGAGGACATTACTGGGGGGGCTGTGTGGGTACATTACTGGGGGCTGTGTGGGGGACATTACCGGGGGGCTGTGTAGGCACATTACTTACTGGGGGGCTGTGTGGAGGACATTATTGGGGGTGTGTACATTACTGGGGGGCTGTGTGGGCACATTACTTACTGAGGGGCTCTGTGGAGGACATTAATAGGGACTATGTGGGCAAATTACTTACTGGGGGGGGGTTTATGGAGGAGGACTGTGTGGGGGACATTACTGGGAGGGTGTTTAGGCACATTACTTACTGGGGGGATGTGTGGAGGACATTACTGGGGGTGTGTGGACATTACTGGGGGGCTGTGTGGAGGACTTTATTGGGGGGTGTGGACATCACTGGGGGTGTATGTGGAGGACATTACTAGGGGGCTGTGGGTACATTACTGGGGGGCTGTGTAAGTACATTACTGGGGGGCTGTGTGGAGGACATCACTGGGGCTGTGTGGGGAACATTACTGAGGGGATGTGTGGGTACATTACTGAGTGGGGCTGTGTGGGGGACATTACTAGGAGTAACTGTGTGGGCACATTACTGAGGGGCTGCGTGGGGACATTACTGGGGGGCTGTGTGGGCACATTACTGAGGGGCTGTGTGGGTACATTACTGGCGATGTGTGGGTACATTACTGGGGGGCTGTATGGGGAACATTACTGGGGGCTGTGTGGGAACATTACTGGAGGGCTGCGTTGGGCACATTACTGGGGGGCTGTAATGGGGGACATTAGTGGGGGACTGTGTGGGGACATTTCTGGGGGGCTGTGGGGCACATTACTGGCTGGGGGACTGTATAAGGGACATTACTGGGGGTAGCTGTGGGGGAAATTACTGGGATAGCTGTGAGGGACGTTACTGGGAGGCTGTGGTCACATTTCAGGGGTGTTGTATGGGGTACATAACTGGGGGTAGCTTTGTGGGGGACATTACTGGGGGGCTGTGTAGGGCACATTACTGGGCGGCTGTGTAGGGCACATGACTGGGAGTAACTGTGTGGGGCACGTTACTGGGGGGATGTGTGGGGCACATTTCTTGGGGCACATTCACACGTGGCACTAGAACAGGCCTCTGTTTGATCTCATATGTTTTCCAGTGAAACACACAGGATCGGTAACGAGCACCTGGTGTTGTTTAAATGCAAGACAGAGGTGTGAGCGCTGGCTTACAGTATTTGGGGGAGATTGTTAGGGGCAGCAGCAGGATAATGCTGTCAGTGAACCAAAATGTAGGAACAATGAGGAACATTAGATATGGTAATGCCGGGCCTAATGAAGAAGATGGAGGACACGTCAACTGCAGTCACTGGAGGGAACAAGTAAGGATTTCTCCTGTGTTTCTGCAGCTGTATATACAGTACACTCCGTAAAGTTGTTATTGGCACAACCACATTTGAGGGGGTTATGTACAGGACTGGGCATTACTGTAAGAGTGCTACATATGCATTGGGGCCCATGCCTCTGATCTTTTACCACCCTAGCAACGCCCCTGGGGTTAACCATTGATAAATCAAAACAGAGCTGCAGGAGTAGATGGGTGGGGTGCAATTACATCTAAACAGCCAGCGGGTTTATGTCTTTGTTCACACTAAAAATATACAGGCATTCCCCTACTCAAGGATACCCGACTTACAGATGACCCCTAGTTAAAGACAAACCCCTCTGCCCACTGTGACCTTTGGTGAATCTCTCTGGATGCTTAATTAGAGTCCCAGACTGCAATGATCATCTGTAAGGAGTCTGTAATGAAGTTACATTGTTCCCATTTCAAATTTTGAAACTGCAATTGTCACTTGGACAAAAAAAAAATGTATTAAAATTGTATTAATGTAAAATAATTGAACTTCAATTATAAAATATACAGTTTTGACTTACATACAAGTTCAACTTAAGAACAAACCTCAGAACCCTATCTTGTACATAGCCCGGGGACTGCATGTACAGGTAAACATTATGACACAAACAGCACATCCTCACACACTCCAGAGACAGAGAATGTGCTGAAACACATGTTACATTGAGATATCACTAAAAGTGTTTTTAGGGGATATGGAATCTTGCTTGTTGTTTTTCAAAATGAGAGGAGAACATTTTTCAGTGTATGTTTTCTAAAACAGCATTGATCAAAGTCAAGCAGTGTACAGGAGTTTGCGGTGTACCAGTAAATCTGGTTTGTGCCTAATTTGTTGTTGTATTTCTCCTGCTTCATTGTGCTTCTACTGCTCCCCTGCGCAAGATTTAACGCTGTTTTGCACCTAAAAAGTCATAAATAATTAAGCCAAAACGCTCCAGTCCCCACCAAGCATAGGAAAAAAATTAAGGTTTTTTTAAAAATGCAGTTGATAAAGAGCCCAAACAACAAAGAAAAATTAGGTGCACAAAATAGAGGCACAAAAAGATCTCAGTGAAGGGGGGAAAGATAAATGACCACAACGTGTTTAATTATTATGTCTGGGTGGTGATGGATTCTCTCAGCCAAATATTAAAGGTAGTTGTTTGGGAGGGTCATGCCAGCTAAATCCTCAGGTGTCTGTAGGCGTCTGTTTCGCTACAGTAGCTGGAGCTTAGGTCTGCTACCTCAGATATAAAAAAGACAAAAGATAATTTACTGAAATAAGGCTTAGGGTAAGTGGACTACTAAGGAATAAAGGATATAAGGACATTTCAGGAGCTGGACTATTTTTATTACATTGACACAACCTACCGAAAGAGTGAGGTCCTCAGTTTAAACCTGTTTCAGATGCATGTGAGGAGAGCACAGAAGTTAAGGAGGACATGAGAATTGTCACAAGAATGTTGACACCCAAATAGTTAAACTATAGAGCACTTAAAGTACAAAGGACTCCTTACTGGGCTAAAAGGCCTTGACTATGGCCAGCGAGGCTGAAGCTCAGGTTTCTTGTTCCAACGTCCCAGTATGGACAAACACACCTACAGTATAAGCACCATTAATACTGAGGCTCTGTGAGATCTATATGCTAGTAACTGGCACTGTGCAGTATGTGACAAATGTATCAAGAGTGAATCTGGGTGAGAAGAAAAGAATCAGGTGAGGTCTTTTCCATTTAGCATTTTTTTTTATAAACACTTCATAAATCTATAAAGGTCCTGTCTAAGTGAAGATTAGTGATAAAGAGGTATAACTGTGTAACACATTCCTGACTAAGGTGCTCGGTGCTAAACTTCAGTCTTTCCTGCTGCTATTGGGTAATTGATCAAAAATGTAAACTAATAAATTTAGTTTTTAAATTATTATGCCTTATGATCTGCTCTGGTAAATCTAGTCTAAAGTTGCTTTTATTCATGTTGCCAGTCTTACGTTTGTCTTTGTGCATAGTTCCCTGAGTCTGCATTGCTTTCTCATTCATTTGTTTACCTATGTTCTCTAGATGCAGACTGTGCTGTTGGTTATTACTATAATTTCATATAATTTCATTGTAACATTGCACCATAATTTGGCACCAAAACAATGAAAATGATGAAATCTTACTTCTCCTGCAGTTCACAAACACATTGTAAACTGAATTTAATTGTTGAGATAATTACATAGAGGGTAACGTGTTCTTCATAATATATTATGAAGATGCCGCAGACACCTACAACTGATTTCCTTCTTTGGTATGTCGTCTGTGTCGAATACTTTATGTTAAAAGGCAATAAGTTAACTACATTTTCCATATGTTTAAATACATCAAATTTAAACAAAATCCCTGTAAAACTGGTAGTAGTAATATTATTATGTGATGATGTCGCTAATAATGATCGTTGTCATTTCAACAAACTTTTGCTTTAAACTCTTACTTCATTCTAGGAAATGACACTGTCTGCTGGGAAAAAAGAATTCAGTGTTGACCACAAGGTGTTTAACTTCATCTAATTTGCTGTCCAGTGCCTATTGTCAAGTGAAATCCATGTGTAGAGATTGAGGCAGAATGCAAGAAGTAGGTTGTGTCTCTGCTCTATGGTTTTGAATTTGACAAAGCTCATATATCTTGTAAACACCCTTCTTTTAAACTAGAGCCTGTCATATATACAATTCTGTTTGCCCACTGGTCAAAAACGTATGGTTTTGTTGAGGTTTACTTCTCTTGAGGCATCAACTTCTCAGGGAATTAGCCTTTTGCAGTTTTACATAAAATAGAGTTGTGGAGATGCTTTAATGAGGAAGCAAGACTAAGTTAAGGAAAAGAAGTGTAAACTTACCCGACAATCTATTGCATTAATGAAAGCATAGAAAAAAGTTTGGAAGAAACAAGATATTAGATAAGTAGTATACAACCAAAAGGTTAACAATATAGCAATGACCGCGGGTGTCATCGGTGGGTGTCACCGGCTATGGAGAGGGCTCCGTGGCAATATGTCACTCGTTGCTAAGGGGTTAAAGTGATATCGAAAAATGTTATC
The DNA here is from genome assembly GCF_040894005.1 of Engystomops pustulosus. Lineage (NCBI taxonomy): Eukaryota > Metazoa > Chordata > Amphibia > Anura > Leptodactylidae > Engystomops > Engystomops pustulosus. The sequence continues at coordinate 96,200,252 of NC_092412.1, forward strand.
TGACTCAATTTCCTATACAAAATATATATAACTTACTATATTACTATACTATAATAAATACTATATACAGGCAGTCCCCGGGTTACATACAAGATGGAGTCTGTCGGTTTGTTCTTAAGTTGAATTTGTATGTAAGTCGGAACTATATATTTTATCATTGTAATCCCAGACAGAACTTTTTTGGTCTCTGTGACAATTGGATTTTAAAAATGTTGGGTTGTCATAAGAATGAATATTAACACTAAAGCTTCATTACAGACACATTTGATAACCATTACAGCTAATCATTGTAGCCTAGGACTAAAGTACAATAAATTACCAATATCCAGAGGTCCGTTTGTAACTAGGGGTCGTATGTAAGTCGGGTGTCCTTAAGTAGGGGACCGCCTGTATTTATTACTATAATAAAAAAGGCAAATATTCTTTTAAACAAGAAATTATTTTTTTAACATATCTTTATCTTTTAGTCTATACAACTAAATGTAGTCTGGACACTGTACATGCATTTACTTTTTTGTGCAAAAATTAAGGTGTCACACCTTTTCTCAGTCTAGCTTCATTATGGATCGCAAATGAGATCCACTTTGTAGGGAATAATTTGTGACAAATTAGGTGCAAAATTAACTGCAAATTAATTGGTCGTGCAACAAATCTCTTTTTGAAACGTAATCTTTCTAAGTCTGAACTCGGTCTGTGGGATCTCTATAGCACCGAGGCAGCAGGCGCGCTGTCTTGATGTTGTGTTGGACTCCAACCTCTCCTTTATAACACATATTCAATCTCTAGCTCACTCTTGCCCCATGCATCTCAGAAACATCTCCAGAATCCAACCATTTCTTACAATTAAAACCTCTAAGATGCTAATTGTTGCCCTGTTTAACTCTTGACCAGACTACTGTAACTCATTACTAATCGATCTTCCACTCACTAAACTCTCTCCTCTCCAATCTATTTTTAGTGCAGCAACCAACACTACATGGATGTCGCATGCACATCTCCAGGACTTCTCCTGAGCTGCACCAATTCTCTGGTATGACCTTCCCTGGACTAAAAGACTAATACCCAACCTCCAAAGTTTCAAACATTCTCTTAAAACCCATCTTTTTAGGCAAGCCTATCACACTCGCTAACTGCATTAAACTTCAACTCTCTCTTTATTAATCTATCCTATGTCCTCCTCCCGTTGCTTAGCCGGCAAACACCAGATATATACCAAGCTCCAGGCTTCTCTGCAGTCACTTTCACCTTGGACTTTGTATATAAGATGGCAGCTGATGGCTGTTAAATTATTTTATACTGTTCCCTTATAAAGAAAGGCTGGACCATAATACAAGCTCTTATACCTCTTGTGTCACCCCCCTCATCCTCATGGACTGTAAGCTCTTGCGAGCAGGGCCCTTCCTAATATTGTTCCATATGACTTTTTGTACTGTGCAATGTAAAGTTATATTTGTACATGTCCCCTATGATTTGTAAAGCGCTGCAGAATTTGATGGTGCTACATAAATAAATAATTATCATAAACGATGATTATTATTATTATTATTATTATTATTAAAGAAAAATGTAAAAAAAAACAAAGAACAGTGAAAATGTCCAACAAGGGGTCCTTTATGACCTCGTGAGGGACAAATAAAGTAAAAATACACAAAATAAATATTAATTAATATTCAGAAAAATACATTTACATTTCCTAATATAATAAAAAAAATCCCCCACTACACTACAAAAAAACATCGCCATAATGGCCCTGTTTGCCTGAGACTATACATTATATATCAAAACCACCAAAACATAAAAGGGAATTCACTAATTGTGTTCATTATGAGATCATTTAAAAATGTTAAATATATATACTTTATATTACAAAAATAGCCTTTTATCCACTTTTAACCCCAAATAAAATAGAAAGAAAAAAAACTTTAAACTTTCATTAGATTTAATTAGCCCTAAGTGTCCTAGAAAAAAACGCTAAAAATTTTAAGGTAGCAAGCAAAACAAATAAATTTTGTCGCTTAAATTCCCTAGTACAAAAATTTGCTAAAAATGCCATGGTCATTAACCCCGCAGGGTTTTTTTTGCTCATTTCTCGCTCTCCATCTTCAAAAATCCAAAACTTTTTCATTTTTACATGTTCAGAGCTGTGTGAGGGCTTATTTTGTGTATGTAAAAATGTTTTATTCCCAGTGAATTTAACTAGTATTCCATGCCTTGTACTGGGAAGCTTGAAAGAAATTCACTATCTTGTGGGCTTAGTTTTTACGACTTTCAATGTGCGATCTAAATAACATCTCGGTTAGATCACGGTGATACAAAACTAATATAGGTTTTATTATATATATTTAATAAATTTTCAAAAATGAAACGAATATGTACGAAAAGAAAAATTCGCCATATTCTTTTTCATAATTCAGTGTACAGAGCGTCAGTGTGTGGTGTCATTTTTTGTGAAATGAGTTGACGTTTTCATTTACCATTTTAAGGACTGTCCAACATTTTGAACACTTTTTATAGCATTTTTTGAATGTGTAAAATGCTGTAAAGGTGGTGTTTCGGACATTTGGGAGCTATGGGGTTCACCCTGGCAATAACCAGTATTTTTTATTTTCATAAATCTGGCATTCTCAGACATGGTGATGCCTAAAGTTTTTGTGATTTTTAGTGTTTATTACGTTTTATACCAGTTCTAGGGAAAGAGGGGTTATTTTTATATTGTAAGGTTTTTCACATTATTTATAATTTTTTCTTATTTTTATTCTTTACTTTTTTTACAATTTTTTAGACCCTCTAGGGTACTTTAACCCTCAAAGATCTGATTGTTCATACCATATGCTGCAATACTACTGTGCTAGCACCGACCGTGGGTATTAGTGGGTGTTTGATGCATTATGAAGCCTCTTCATATACCCCACGCTCCTCTGTATGACAACTTCCACTACAGCTTTTAAAGTGAGACTACCGCCATTTTATCGACAATCATCTTGGTCTATTGTCTACATAAATTTGATTTGCAACTATTTAGTAAATGACTAGTTATGCATATTCTAGTCATGCAAATGGATTGTTACCATTTTGCTCCTAAAAAAGTGAATTTTTTATTATTCTGTTTTGTTTAGTATTTGCTATTGCTAATTTCTGCTATAGTGCACCTGCCAGGAGAAACAGCCTTGCTAGCAGAAGAGCCAGGGAAAGTTAGTGGGAACAGGGGCCATACAGGAGCAGAACAAGGGGGAAACCAGAGGACAGGAATATAAGTTCTGTACTGCATTCATTATATTTACTGCTATCATCTAATATATAAAGCTGAGCGTTTCATTTATGAAAAGGCTCTGTAGTAAGGAGTTGCAAATGAAGTACTTCACATTACTAGGGCAATCATTTAGTTTAGTTAAGTGTTGAATATCTGTGGTGTTGAATATATAATGCCAAATGCTACCACTGCTTAAAGGGGTTTTCCCATGAATGAAAATTCTCACATTTCAATCCCTTAGCGAAGTTTACACAATAAAGATCATTTTAACCCCTTACTTCACAATTTTATCAGTTTTATTGCTGTTTTAGCTCCTATAGCACCCTAGGCTGGTCTGTGTAATGTTCCGTGGACGGGGACTCTAAGCACCTCCTATAGCTCCCTAGGCTGGTCTGTGTAATATTCCGTGGACGGGGTCTCTAAGCAGACACATTATGATCCATCTAGTCCTGTGAGCTGAAAATGTGGTTAGATGATCAGGATGCAAGGTTTATATACACTTCCATTAACCTTCTGAACATTGTACTAGTATCTGACACAAAGAAAGAGAGATGAGACAGATGATGAGATCCATGAGATGCCTATTACACACTGTCAGCTCTGCTGCATATCTTTTCTCCCTCCTCAGACGAAGAACTTATTTGCCAGTAGCTTGCAGCTTTTCTCTCCTCACGATGTGTTGTTTGCTGGCAGGAAGTGAGTGTCTGTGTCCATGAAAGCACCATCTTGGACTGCAGGGGGCGGGGCTAGAGTGCAGGGAGCAGAGAGACAGAAATCTCAGCTGCATGGCCTCACGCGGAATCCAAGGTGGCTTCCCCAACACTAGGAAAGATGTTACAGGGTCGTGTCTAGGGGCAACTGCACAAAGCTGAATTTGTATGTAAGTCGGAACTGTATATTTTATAATTGTAACCCCGGTCAGAATTTTTTTGGTCTCTGTGACAATTGGTTTTTAAAAATGTTGGATTTTTATAAGAACCAGGATTAACAATAAATCTTAATTGCAGACACCTGTGATAACTGTTATATCTGTTTATTGTAGCCTAAAGATAAAGTACAGTAATTTAACAATATCCAGAGGTCCGTTTGTAACTAGGGGTCGTCTGTAAGTCAGGTGTTCTTAAGTAGGGACTGTCTGTATAGTGATTACCTGGGGCTGTACATAGTAAATACTGGACGCTGTATATAACGATTACTGGGGAGGCTGTATATAGTTATTTCAGGGGAGCAGTATATAGTGATTGCTGTTCCCTGACTGGACTACATTCAATGGGCCCCCACCAGATTTTGCGCCCAGGGGCCCCCACCAACCTTAATCCGGCCCTGGTTATTTCTGTAGTGTGATATCACAGTATATCATTGTGTACATTGTGAGAAACCAGTAATATTATTACTGTTCATCTCTGGAAAAGATATTTTCTTAGAGACATGAACATCAGAAGGTAATACATCTATGGTCATTGGACATAGTAAATGGCAATAAAACACAGCTAGTGACATGAACATACCACTCATAACTAAAGGAAATTTATTTCCATTGTTTGACATTCTGATTCATTTAACTAACCTGAAAAAGTGTTTACATAATTGAAAAATAATAGGGAATTATTATTTTAGAAGTTCAAGAACAAATACCTCAAAATGCTTTTAACATTCCACTATTAATATATTTTTTATTAAAAAGGGGAATAGATGGAGACAGATGGAGCACTTACCTCAGGTGCAGTTAGAAATGAAGGTTTAGAGGGGTGCAGAGTGTGAGGAGATTCTGTACTTCCCTTGCTTATCCTGTCTTACAAGCCATGATATGCATATGCCACCTTCATACCACGGTGTTGGCTGTGCTAGTCCAAAGAGTGGGCCATCCGGGAGGGAACACCCAGCAATGGTGCACTAACTATAGAATATAGAACATAGAATTGTACAGCCACATGATCTTACCCAGGATATACTTAGATGCCAGAGCCTCTTAGTATATGAGATGTCTTCTGAGCTCACTAACCACTTCATAGTTGTCACAGGTGGTCCCGCGACCCATATCGCGGATCACGGGCTCATCCATGCCCCTCTTTCCCCGCTGGTACGTCATCATTCCTGACGACGTAGGGTGCGGCTAGGAGTTCCGGCTTCACAAGGTTTAAAGGGCCAGCGTGCCATTGATTGCCGCTGACCATTTCAGAAGGACATATAAGCCGACCTCTTCCTGCACACCCTGCCAGATCTTTCTGCCTTGTGCCTTAGAGAAAGCTTTGTCTGATGCCCTGCACTGTTATTGTGATTTCCCGTTGTGACCCCGGTTCTGTTCCTGACTATGCTCCTCCGCTGCCTGCCCTGACAGCTTGCTTCGTCTCTGACCTTGAACCTCTGCTGTCTGCATTGACCTATTGCCTGACCCCGACCACGAGATTACCTGCTGACTTTATACCTCGACCTTGGCTGCCACGGCGGACACATCGCGACTGTTTAACGACCTGGTGGCACCATGCCGCAGCAAGACCATCCTGCTTTGGGGCGGCTATGGAAGCATCTGCAATGTGTTCTTCACATATATTGTTCTTCACATACTATTGTGAAGAACACCGTTCCTCACGCGTGTCTTCGGATAAGTTAGCAGATGTACGGAACATCTGCAATGTGTTCTTCACTGTGTTTTTTCAAAGTGTTCTTTCAGTGAAAACATCTGCAAACATCTGCAATGTGTTCTTCTTTAGTGTTCTTTCAATGTGTTCTTTCAGTGAAAAATGCTCGAGTCTCCCATTGACTTCAATGGGTTCGTTATTTGATACGAGCACTCAAGCATCGGGAAAAGTTTGACCCGAGTAACGAACACTCGAGCATTTTAGTGCTCGCTCATCTATATCACCCAGATATATTTCCAACCTTCTTCTATCAGTCTTAGTGTACACAATTTTGGTTGCCCCTAGACCTGACCCTGAATCTTCCAAGTTTAGGGTCTTCAGACATTTTTTTTTCTGTCTGTAGCTGTGCTGAGCTGCTCTCTCCCTCTAACTCTCACCCTTGCATTCCAGGATGAGCTCTCACACACACACAGACACTGACTTCCTGCCAGCAAACAACAACACTTCACATTGTGAGGAGAGTAAAGCTACAGACAGATAAGATCTTTATATCAGGGGAGGGGAGGGAGGTATATAGCAGAACTTGTATGTTATAGGTGAGTTGGCAGAGCTGAGAGTGCCATTGTGTGTTACATCCATCTTATGAATCTCACTATCTCTCATCTCTGAAAGTGTATATAAACCTGTACCCTGACTAATCTAACTACATTGTCACCACACAGCACAGAGAAATCATGAAGTATCTGGTTAGAGAGTCCCCGCCCATTTTACACTGACCATCACTGAGTACCATTAGTAAGTGGTTAAAAATTATCTTTATTCTGCAAACATCACAAGAGGTTTGAAATATGAGAATTTTCTTTCATTCAAACCAATTTGAATTTTAAAACTTTAAAATTCTAAAGGATCCCTTTGCTGTAGGGTGTGGCACCACATGGCCCCCACCATCACTATCACTTTCACTTTTTTCTGAGGTTAAGGAGAGATGGAATTGGCATATGGTACCTCTATGCTGAATGACAGACATGTCCTGTTTAGTGGGATTATGCTCACTCCTCCCACATTGCGAAGTCTCTCCTCTCCCTCTAGGAACCGCTACATAGGATCCCCTTGTGGCTCTTCTGCAACCTATTCATCCTATTTTTCCCTCTCCTTTACTCATCCTTTTCCCACTTGTTTCTTTAGTTCAAACAAGGTTGATTACATCAGGATTATGCTTTTACCCTGTTATTAGGGCTTACAGAGGGTCAGTGTTGATTCCTGGAAAATATTCTTCCTCATATTATTGCTGTTTTTAATCTGCTACTTAACCCCTTAAGGACCTATCCAGTTTATGGCTTAAGGCTCAGCCCTATTTTTTGTATTCTGACATGCCTCGCTTTATATGGTAATCATTTTTGAACACTGTTACTTTCAGATTATGAGACAGTTTTTCCTCACATGTTGTAGTTCATTTTAGTGGTAAATTTTGGCTGTTTTGAGTTTTGAGTTTATTTACATAAAAAAGAAAAAATTATGAATATTTTTAAAAGAAATTCCATTTTTGAAATTCTAAATCATTGCGCTTTCTGGCAGATAGATTTAACACCAAAATAAGGTGGTTGAATAACATTTCCCATATGTCTGCTTTACATTTTCATAATTTATTAAATGTCTGGATAATTCATTTTGATGTCATGCTGCTTACAAATGGAATATCGGTTTTCCGTATTTTCAGAATTGAGAGGATAATTACTGTTTTGAATGAAATTTTAAATATTTAATTAACTGAATTTTTATTGAAGTTTTTAGTATTTCAACATTCCACCGACTGTAGCATATCAGAATGTTATCACAGAAGGAAGTATTAATAAGTCATTAGATAACAAATGATCAATACACTATCCAGGCAGATAAAGTAGCAAAGAACAAGAGAAACTTTAAATCACAATAACAAGGTCTTACAACGAATCATGGCTCTTTATGAGCCAGTAACTACATGACTATGAATCACATAGAGACAGGTGGGGGGGACACAACAAGGAGGATACAGTAGGGAAAGAGAGGATGGGGGGAGGAAAGGTGGTGTCTGCACCCATTATAGGGGGTGGGTCTGTTACCCACTCCTCAGCATTCGTCTCTACCCGTCCAGAAGTCGCCCCACGGGGCCCAAATAAAGTTAAATCTATGTACTGTGTTTTGGAGGAGCGCGGTGAGATGTTCCATTTTTCGCACTTCCTGTATCCTGGCACATAATTCTGCGCGGGAAGGAGGTTGTTTCCGCTTAGCCTAGATTAAACACTTAGCCGCAGAAAGTAAGTGTAGGAGCAGTTTGGAGGCCTTTTTATTTAGCTGTTGAGGGTATACACTCACCGGCCACTTTATTAGGTACACCTGTCCAACTGCTCGTTAACACTTAATTTCTAATCAGCCAATCACATGGCGGCAACTCAGTGCATTTATGCATGTAGACATGGTCAAGAAAATCTCCTGCAGTTCAAACCGAGCATCAGTATGAGGAAGAAAGGTCATTTGAGTGCCTTTGAACGTGGCATGGTTGTTGGTGCCAGAAGGGCTGGTCTGAGTATTTCAGAAACTGCTGATCTACTGGGATTTTCACACACAACCATCTCTAGGGTTTACAGAGTATGGTCCGAAAAAGAAAAAACATCCAGTGAGCGGCAGTTCTGTGGGCGGAAATGCCTTTTTGATGCCAGAGGTCAGAGGAGAATGGGCAGACTGGTTCGAGCTGATAGAAAGGCAACAGTGACTCAAATCGCCACCCGTTACAACCAAGGTAGGCAGAAGAGCATCACTGAACGCACAGTACGTCGAACTTTGAGGCATATGGGCTACAGCAGCAGAAGACCACACCGGGTGCCACTCCTCTCAGCTAAGAACAGGAAACCAAGGCTACAATTTGCACAAGCTCATCGAAATTGGACAGTAGAAGATTGGAAAAACGTTGCCTGGTCTGATGAGTCTCGATTTCTGCTGCGACATTCGGATGGTAGGGTCAGAAATTTGGCGTCAACAACATGAAAGCGTGGATCCATCCTGCCTTGTATCAACGGTTCAGGCTGGTGGTGGTGGTGTCATGGTGTGGGGAATATTTTCTTGGCACTCTTTGGGCCCCTTGGTACCAATTGAGCATTGTTGCAATGCCACAGCCTACCTGAGTATTGTTGCTGACCATGTCCATCCCTTTATGACCACAATGTACCTCCATCTGATGGCTACTTTCAGCAGGATAATGCGCCATGTCATAAAGCTGGAATCATCTCAGACTGGTTTCTTGAACATGACAATGAGCTCACTGTACTCAAATGGCCTCCACAGTCACCAGATCTCAATCCAATAGAGCATCTTTGGGATGTGGTGGAACGGGAGATTCGCATCATGGATGTGCAGCCGACAAATCTGCAACTCCTTATCCAAGTATGTTTTCCACTTCCTCATATAGTCATGTTTCGGGGGGTCTGCTGGGTAGGTCAAGATTTTATATATATAGCCGAAATGAGGCCTGCCGTGGATTGTTCCATTTTGCATAGCCTCTCAAATTCCGTAGGCGTAGACACCTTAGTGGAGCCGTACAGTGAACTGAGGTATGATTTAATTTGCAAGTAGCTGAAGAGAGAAGATGAAGGGAGCTTAAATCTAGCTTGCAAATCTGGAAAATCCAGAATGGCCTTTGAGCCAAAATCGACAATATCTGCAAAGCGAAAAAGGTTCTTAAGGAACCATGGGCTGGACATCTGCTCTGTAAGGCTAGAGGGCAAGCGCGGATTGAAAAGAAAAGAGGTCATGGGAGAGTATTGGGATTCTAGGGGGAAGCAGTCCTTACATTGAGCCCAAATCGATCTGGTGTGTGTCATAGGACCTAACAGCGGGGTGTCAGGGGTGATTGCGGCGTTGGCCCAAAGAAAAGCATTAGGGTGAAGCGGAGCACTCCAGAGCTTCTCCACCTCTATCCACTTAGAATAAGCCGGCATAGTGGACCACGCCGGGATCCGGCGAAGGTGGGCCGCCCAGTAGTATTTCACTATGTCTGGGACTGCGAGGCCCCCCAAATCTCTAGGTTGGGTCATTAGCTTATCAGGGAGTCTGTGTCTCTTATGTGCCCGAATGAATTGGAAGAGAGAAACCTGGAGCGTCCTGAGAACCCTAAGGGGGTCAATTTCTGCAGGATTGTCATTTTTATAGCCGAAATTCTCCCAAAGAAGGAGATCGGCATTTTATGCCACTTGTCTAATAACTTCCACATTGATGGTCAACAAGATGTCATCCACAAAGAGAGACAATTTGAATTCTTTATCCCGAACCATCACTCCTCCAACATCCACAGACCTCCTGATGGCTGCTGCCAAGGGCTCAATACAGAGGACAAAGAGGAGGGGGGATAGCGGGCACCCTTGTCGAGTTCCGTTGTGGATGGGGAACCTAGTTGATGTTACATGGGGGAGTTTAATGGAGGCCGAGGGGGTGAAGTATAAGCCTTGTATGGCCTTTAAAAACGGACCACGTAAGCCATAGTTTTTCAGTGCCTGGAACAGGAAGGGCCATCCCAGCCTGTCAAAGGCCTTTTCTGCATCTAAGCTCAGAACAAGGGCCTCCCCTCCTGTTCTGTTCTGACCACCTCAATTAAATCAATGGTGCGCCGGGTATTGTCACCACCCTGACGCGAGGGGATGAACCCCACTTGATCCTTGTGGATAAGCTGAGGGGTCCACTGGAGGAGTCTACTAGCCAAAATTTTGTAGTCCGTGTTTAATACGCTATGGGTCTATAGTTTGAGCAGTCCATGGGGTCTTTCCCAGGCTTAGGGATCAGGGTGATATGCGAGTGGGACATCTCCCGCGGGACTGCCGTACCCTAAAGAAAGCATTCAATAAAGTCAGCACATGGGGAGCTAACAGCGATTGAAACGTTTGATAGTATAGGTACGTCAGTCCATCAGGACCCGGAGATTTGCCATTGGGAAGGGCTTTTATAACCTCAGTCAGTTCCTCCAGTTCACTGGGGGCATTAAGGGTGTCTAGCGCCTCCGGGGGCAGCTTGGGCAAGTTGTAGGATTGAAGATAAATATCAATCTGGGAGTTGCGAGCCTCAGGGTCTGTGGGAAGGGATCGTCTCGTTTAGCCGCCAGTGATACGCTTTAGTGCACATATGGGTGTCTGAGAGGATCAGGGAGAGGGGGGCATGGTCCGACCATGTTATCGGCCCCAGTTCTGCAGTTTCCATTAATCTCAGGATTTGGATGGAACCCATAAAGAGATCAATTCTCATGTGGGTTCCGTGCGGTGGGGACTAATAGGAGGAGCGGTCGTGTGGGTTGCAAATTCTCCATAAATCATAGAGCCTATATTGCCGGATGAGCTTTCTAAATTCTTGGGTGAGTCTAAGGAGGTTGGGGGGGGGGGGGAGAGGAGTTTATTGCTAGTCTATCTGCGAAGGCCGAGAAGGGTAGATTAAAGTCTCCTCCCATGAGAAGGGCCACTGGAGGTAGGCTAGAAAGGCATCTGAAGACTTTTTGTAAAACTTAATCTGACCCGAATTAGTGGCGTAAATGTTGCACAAGGTGAGGGGAAGATTACGAAGAGATCCATGGAGAATAATAAATCTGCCATTTGGGTCGGTGATAGTGTTAGTGATTTGGATGGGGCAGGATCCAGCTATAAGAATGGCTACACCTCCGCGGCGTCCATCCCCATTAGCCAGGAATGCTTTCGGATAGGAATTTTTTGCAAATGCACAAGAGCCGGAAGTTCCAAAATGGGTTTCCTGTAAGAAAACCACATCCGCCTTTTGGGAGCGTATTTCTCTCAAGGTCATAGAGCGTTTGGTGTTAGAGTTCAGGCCCTTGACATTTAGTGTCACGAATTTAACCATTGTATAGGAGGTATGGAGTCAAGGAGCAACTGTTATGGCCTACCCCAGTTCCTGAAGAGGGCTGCCGGGTGTCATGATATATTGGGTGCATGAGACCTCAGGAAAAACATAAGGGGGGGAGGAGAAGACAAACCATATAAAGACATAACAATGAGAACCATAAACATAGTAATAACTAACTGTATCCAACCTGCTTTAACAGAGGCTGGGTAGTCTGGGTATAAATAGGATGGTTACTAGAGATGAGCGAGCACTAAAATGCTCGGGTGCTCGTTACTCGAGCCGAACATTTCCAGATGCTCGAGTGCTCGTTTCGAGTAACGAGCCCCATTGAAGTCAATGGGAGACCCGAGCATTTTTCAAAGGGACCATGGTTCGGGAATAAAATGTGTTATTTAATTGAAAAAGAATGTCTTCTGATAATTTGCAAACATCTGCGATCTATTCTTCACTGTTCCGCGCGTATATTATCTCCCGACAAGTTAGCAGATGTAAAGAACAGTGAAGAATAGAATAAAAACAGTGAACACAGTGAACACAGTGAACACAGGATCATTTAAGATAAAAACACAGTGCAGAACACAGTGCAGAATAGATTACAGATGTTCGGCACATCTGCTTACTTGTCGGGAGATACGCGCGGAACGGCGCGTACAAAATAGCATGTGAAGAACAATATATATGTGTGAAGAAGACATTGCAGATGTATGGAAACATCTGCAATGTGTTCTTTACACACATATATATTGTTCTTCACATGCTATTTTGTTCGCGCCGTTCCGCGCGTATCTCCCGACAAGTAAGCAGATGTGCCGAACATCTGTAATCTATTCTGCACTGTGTTCTGCACTGTGTTTTTATCTTAAATGATCCTGTGTTCACTGTTTTTATTCTATTCTTCATTGTTCTTCACTGTGTTTTTTTAATTAAATGCTCGATCTCGAGCAGGGGAAATACTCGTCCGAGCAACGAGCCGTCTCGAGTACCCTAATGCTCGACCGAGCATCAAGCTCGGACGAGCATGTTCGCTCATCTCTAATGGTTACCTAGGCCCCCGCTGCCTGTCGGGGGAAATCCGACTCGCTCCAGGAGGCGGGGGGTGTACCCTTACTATTAAAGAAATTAGACTTCCCGTAGGAGGGGAAATCAAAGAAAGAGGCAAAATTAGGATGAGTAAGGGGGGGGGGGGTAAAGGAGATCTTTTCTTCTGTATTTGTGACCATTCTGGTGGCGGTGCAGGGGGTGGGGGAGTAATTTCCCAATCAGGAATATCAGGGACCTCCAGGTCCAACGCCTTACAAAAGCTATGTAGGTCTGCATAGGAGCGTAGCAGAGATGTTTGGCCACCGTCGATACGGAATGCCCCATCGATACGGAATGCCTTTGTCTCTCAGCTGGGAGAGCAGCAGCCGCAGCTGGCGTCGTTTGTGCAAGGTAATCCAAGAGAGATCAGAAAATATCTGAACAGTGGTTCCTGCGTATTTGAGGGTTCCTGCTTTTCTGGCTTTGCTCATTATCAGCTCCTTCATCTCGAAGTCGTTCACACAACAAACTATGTACCTGGGTCTGGTGGTGGTGCCACGAGGACCTAGTGCTCGATGGGCCCTGTCAAATTTGACCTTGTGTGTGGGAGACTGGTCGAGGTTTTGATTAAACAGATATTCTAGCAGTGCTCTAACATCTTCTGGGCCTTTTGGTTCAGGCATCCCCCTAACCCTCAGTTTGTTGCGGCACCCCCTGTTATCTAGGTCCTCAATGTGACGATTCATATCCCTTATAGTGGTTGCCTGAGCTGCAGTATTGTCTGTAAGTTGGGCCACATACAACCTCGTATCATCATGAGCAGATTACAGACCCTCCACTCTTCCCACCAGGAAATGTAAGTTTTCTTTCACTGACTGCAATTCTGTACGAAATGTGTCCTTAACCTCTTCTATGAGGCCCCTAAAGTCCTCCTTAGTAGGTAGATTCTGGAGCAACAGTTGCATTTCTGGGGATGTGCAGAGAAAGAACTTTGCAGGTGATCCGCTTGGGGATGCTGAGCTACTGGGAGGTCCCCAGTGGCAGCTACTGGCAGCTAGACCTGTCAGGGATGGGGTAGCACTCAGGTCATCCTCTAGGGGGGTATGCCAGGTTACTGATGGAGCCCTGTAGTTGGGAGAGTGGTGGGTCAGTGGGGCTGTGGCTCTATCTGGCTGGGGCAAGGGATGTTGCCCTGAGGGGCTGGGGGGTGCCTCTTGGGGTCCCGCAGGCGAACCTCCAACCTCCTGATGGTTGTGTAAGGGGGAGGCCGCTGTAGGTGTCCCAGCCATTGGTTCCAGAGGGCAGTGGGGGGAGCCGACCTGCTGTGTGAGCTCCACCTGAGACGTGGTGGTCGGGGATGCCCCAGCGTTGCAGACCCCGTTCTGTGGGGCCTGGGCCAAGTCGTCCCGGGAGATACTGGGGAGGGGGGCAACGGTGGCAGCTACCTCTGCCCAAGATGGCGCTTCACTGCGCGCCATGCGGTCTGGGGTCAGGGAGACGGACAGGGAAGGTCCTACCCGGCTCCTGTCCTGCGTCTGTTCCTTCGGCCGCTGCTGCTTTGGTGCCGCTAGATGGGTCCCTGCAGGATCCAGCGCAGCTCGTCTGTCCTGGAGCAGGGTCTTCTTTACCACTCCGGCGCTGTGTGCCTGAGGCAGAGAGACTCGGCGAGCCGGAGGTTGCAGTGGCGGGAACTCTGTCGGCCCGGTGAGGAAGCGGTCCAGAGTTGCGCTGGAGCCACTCGGGTGGTTCTGTCCTTTAAATCTGCACCCCTCAAACTATTAGAAACAACTTTTAGGAAGATTGTTAACCCCTTGAGATCTTCATAGTAATTAAATCAAAATGGGGGTGAAATTTAGAATGGTCACATTTTGTCAGTCATACATTTATTTGGCCCTAAATTTTAAACATTTCCAAAAGATAAAAAGAGAGAACCCATCATAAAATTTGTTATGCAATTTCTCACGAGTACAGAGGACCCCCGCATGTGGCTGTTACTTGTTTTATGGACACACAGCGAGACGCAGAAGGGAAGGAGCCCCCTGCAGCTGCCAGGATTTTAGTTTTCTCATTGGCTCCTTTTGTAGGCTATAAAATTATTGCTTTTTCGTTGTGATCATGTGATGCCACTTTTTCCAGTGTTACAATTTTGGGGTTGGTATTTCCTATTGTTGAAAATGTATGTGCTTTTTTGGAGGGCAGGAATAGAAAAGCATTAATTCTGTACTGAATTTTTTACTTTTTTTTGGTGTTCACCATACAGGCAGTTACATACGGGGTACATATAAGATAGGTTCTGTAGGTTTGTTCTTAAGTTGAATTTGTATGTAAGTCGGAACTGTATATTTTATAATTGTAACCCCAGTCAGAATTTTTTTTGGTCTCTGTGAAAATTGGATTTTAAAAATGTTTGGTTGTCATAAGAACCAGAATTAACAATAAAGCTTATTTGCAGACACCTTTTACAACTCCTACAGCTGATTATTGTAGCCTAGGGCTAAAGTATAGCGAATTACCAACATCCAGAGGTCCGTTTGTAACAAGGTGTTGTCTGTACGTCGGGTGTTCTTAAGTAGGGTACCGCCTGTATGGCCTAATAATCATGATATCTTTATTCTATGGGTCAATACGATTATGCGGATACCATACTTGAATATTTTTTCTTATGTTTTACTAAATTTGCCAAATAAAACCCTAATGTGGGGAAAAATCTATCATTTGTTCATCGCCTTCTCCCAAGTGGCATAACATTTTAACTTTTTTGGCTACAGAGCTGGTTGATGGCTTGTTTTTGCTGGACATGTTGTACTTTGCAACAGTATCATTCTGGAGTACATGTGTTTTTTTTATCATTTTTTATTGCATTTTTTGTGAGATTAAATAGGTAAAAATCATAAGTTTTCGGCAGGGTTTTAACAGTTTTTTACAGCATTCATTGTGCGGGTTCAATAATTATTTACTTTTATTTTATGGGTTGTTACAGACGCATTGATACTATATATGTGGGGTTTGTGTTATAATTTAGACTTTTTTGTGCATTGTGGGGGTCATTTACTAAGGGCCCGATTCGCGTTTTCCCGACGTTTTACCCGAATATTTCCGATTTGCATCGATTTTCCCTGTATTGCCCCGGGATTTTGGCGCACGCGATCATATTGTGGTGCATCGCGCTGGCATGTACGTGATCGGGGGGCGTGGCCGAACGAAAACCCGACGGATTCGGAAAAACCGCCGCATTTAAAAAAAAGTGTCGTGCGACTCGCGCTTACCTTCACCAGGAATAGGCCGGTGAACTTCAGTGCATTCTAGCAGGCCTCGGCGGACTTCAGCGCAGCAGCGCCACCTGGTGGACGTCGGAGGAAGTACCTTAGTGAATCCCGGACGGACCCGAATCCACCGCAGAGAGCGCGTCGCTGGATTGCGAATGGACCGGGTAAGTAAATCTGCCCCTATATGTCTCTTTATATGTTATGGGGCTTATGGGCATATTAATTGATTTACTAATTTATTTTTTATTGCATTGTTTTTTTAATTTTTTTTTTATTATTTCTACCATTGGAAATGAACAAGCAATCATATGATGAGTGTCATCTGGTGAGAGCATTAGCTGTGCCAGCCTATGCACATTCTTAGGCTGACAATGGCCTTTAAGATGAGGTCACAGATGCCATCTTACTGGCACTGCCAGCAGACAGCCCCGGGGTCCTGATCAGACCTCAGGACTGCTATAGGAATGATCGCCGCCCCCTCGAATCGGGGGGGACCGTTCTGTAGGCAGAGACCCCCAAAAGGAAAGTAGAAAGAACGGAAAACGCGGCCACTCACCGTTAAAAAGTCTTCTTTATTTCATCATCCGTTAAAACAAGTCCAATGGCACAGACCAGTCAGGGTAGAGGTGGGAGCAGGGGTTAGACAAGGCGACATTGAGCATGTAACTAAAATACACGGAGGCAACACGCAAGTACTCCGCTTTGGAGATATCGCACATGTACCGGTACCACCTAACGGCAGAGACCGTCACAGGGACCTCCTGTGTCTCCTGGGGCTTAATGACAAAAATGATTTGGGAGTATTTCTCTAGTTTTGTCGAACCAACTCTGAGTGTACCTCAAGTACCTCAAGTACCTCAAGCCCGTCATAAATAACACCGTGCAACTGTTTAAATGAGTCCCATATAAATGTATTGCTCCTGGTTACTTACTTATTGATGCATATTTTCTCGAGTGTGTCCCGTTACATACTTCTCAGCCAGAATGTAAATATGACTAGTACGTCTCTTAAAAGTCTGTGCTTCTAATTTGTACTTACATATCTTGTTCCTCTTTTAATGCAATTATTCATGTTGTTTTATACTGTGCCTTCCAAGAATACAATACACTTCCGCTCTTCCTCAAGAGCGTCTTGGTTGCCAGGTTATTGGGAAGTGACGTCTCACCTGCTAGATTAAATACCAGGTGTGGATGCCACTCCATAGAGGCTAGAGAAAGTGCTGAACAGCGCAAAACAGCTGTCGCTTTGTCTAACCCCCTGCTCCCACCTCTACCCTGACTGGTCTGTGCCATTGGACTTGGTTTAACGGATGATGAAATAAAGAAGACTTTTTAATGGTGAGTGGTCGCGTTTTCCGTTCTTTCTACTTTTTATAGGACTTGTCTTGTGCTAAACGCAGAGCACCACCTATACGCTTCTATATATGACAAATGTCATCTCTGGACGTCATGTAAAGTTATCTAGTACCTAAGTGAAGGCTTTCCGATAGTGCCCCTTTTTTCTGTTCTTTAAAAGGAACTCTCAATGTCGGCTCGGCTCCGGTGCAGAGCTAAACTGGCATTGGCTCGGCACCGTACTAGCGCTGCACTGAGCGCTAAGCGGTTAAATATTAGTTTTGTTACTTGCTTTACTACTACTTACTTATCAATAAAGACAAAGACAAATGTATTGTCAAAGAAAACTGCAAAACACCATAAATGACAATATGACAGTAACATTAACCCCTTAACAATAAAGCCCTTTTTGGTTTTTGCGTTTTCATTTTTCACTCCCCACCTTCAAAAATCTATAACTTTTTTATTTTTCCATGTAAAGAGCTGGGTGAGGGCTTGTTTTCTGCATAACAAATTGCACTTCATATTGACAGTATTTAATATTCCATGTCATGCACTATAAATTCCAATTGTAGTGAAATTGGTGAAAAAACTCATTTGCGCCATTTTCTTGTGGGCTTGGATTTTACGGCTTTCACTGTGTGCCCCAAATGACATGTCTACTTTATTCTTTATGTTGGTGTAATCAAGGGGATACCAAATTTGTATAGGTTTTATAATATTTTCATACATTTAGAAAAACTTCCTGTACAAAAAAAATAATATTTTGCCATCAATGTGTGAACGTGCACATTGTAATGAATAGGTTAAAATGACACATCCTCGAGTCTTCGGTTGTCATGGCAACCAATCGCCCTCCCCCCCCTCCTTCCCCGAAGAAGTCATGGGGAGCAACAATCTTCGGCACCATCTTTTGTAAGCTGCTGGTAGCTTTGCCGGCAGCGATGGAGAGGTAGGTTAACACCCGCGATTGGTGCTATCACTGATTGTGGGTGTTACCGATATGCCATCTCCATTCACCTGCAGCCGACACGCGATGTAATACTATGTCATGTGTTGGTAAGGGGTTAAAGCGGTTTGCCCATGAAAGAAAGTTCTCATATTTAAATCCCCTAGTGATGTTTTTACAATAAAGCTAATTTTTTAGCACTTACTTTACATTTACTTTTACATTTTACTCAGTTTTATTGTTGTATTAGATCCTATCACTCAGTGATGGTCAGCGTAAATTTCCAGAGTGTGGGCGGGGACTCTCTAAGCAGACACTTCATGATTCCTCTGTGCTATGAGATGCTATAACACACACAGAGTGCCCCTCCCGCCCCGGATAAAGGCCTTATATTATTTGTAGTATGTAGAGTAAACTCTGAGCTGCTTGCTTGCAGGGAGTGCCTGTGAGCTGGTTTTGTAAGGCAGGGGGATGGGGCTAAATGCAGAGTGCACTGCAGTGCGCAGACAAAAGAAGCTATTCATGAGAAGAATCTTCCCTTCCTGAACATAGTCAGAAGATTTATGGTCGGATCCTGGGGCCAAAATTGTATACACCAGGACTAATAGAGACAGGTTGATATTATATCTGTGAAATGTTGTATTTCTGATAATAACAGTGTATTAGAGAATGTGTTATTGTGTTTACCTATACCTATATATTTAAGTATATAATTAGTTAAGTACTGAAAATAGCAATTCAGACTGTTCTCCCCATAATTGTATATTAAATAGATAGAAGCAAATATATATATATATATATATATATATATATATATATATATATATATACAGGCAGTCCCCTACTTAAGAACACCCAACTTACAGACGACCCCCTAGTTACAAACGGAACTCTGGATGTTGGTAATTTACTGTACTTTAGCCTTAGGCTACAATACACAGCTATCACATTTATCACAGGTTTCTGCACTTAAGCTTTATTGCTAATCCTGGTTCTTATGACAACCCAACATTTTTAAAATCCAATTGTCACAGAGACCAGAGACCAAAATAATGTACAATTATAAAATATACAGTTCCGACTTACATACAAATTCAACTTAAAAACAAACCTACAGAGCCTATCTTGTACCTGATTGTACCTGTAACCTGGGGACTGCCTGTATACAGTATATATATATATATATATATATATATATATATATATATATACAGGCGGTCCCCTACTTAAGAACACCCGACTTACAGACGACCCCTAGTTACAAACGGACCTCTGGTAATTGTTAATTTACTGTACTTTAGTCCTAGGCTACAATAATCAGCTATAACCTTATTAAATGTATTACATTAAATGTAAATTTATAATCAATCCTGGTTCTTATGACAACCCAACATTTTTAAAATCCAATTGTCACAGAGACCAAAAAAATTTGGTTGGGATTACAATAATAAAATATACAGTTCCGACTTACATACAAATTCAACTTAAGAACAAACCTACAGACCCTATCTTGTACATAACCTGGGGACTGCCTATATATATATATATATATATATATATATATATATATATATATATATGCGGTCCCCCTACTTAAGGACACCCAACTTACAGACAACCCATAGTTACAGACGTACCCCTCTGCACACTGTGACCTCTGGTGAAGTCTCTGGATGCTTTATTATAATCCCAGGCTGCAATGATAAACTGTAAGATGTCTGTAATGAAGCTTTATTGAAAATCCTTGGTCCCATTACAGCAAAAAATTTTGAAACTCCAATTGTCACATATATATATATATATATATATATATATATATATATATATATATATATATATATATATATATATATATATATAATTTAAATTGATAAATAGGTAAATATTTATGAAATGCAGGAGGTGAGATATATTCATCACTCGCTAATTTTAGAGAATCTTCAGCTAAAAAGAAATCTTCCTACAATCTATTCTGTGTCTTTTACCTATGAACATAAATAGCAGAAAAGAATCCTGTGCAGTCCGAGATGATTATAAAGGGGCATTGTGTTTAGCAATATGAGTCCATTTGGTAGACGGCCTATAGACCTATTGTTAACGAATAACATATACAGCTTAATGAAAAAGTATGTCTTCACAGGGAATTACACAATGTCAGATCATACAGAACCTACTATCCTTATACATTACATCTATACATCTGAGCTGTGGGCTTTAAATATTCTTCATATGTTTTAAGCCTCCAGATGGAGGGTTACAATACATATGTTTTTTTTATTAGAAATGCTTTTCAATTTTCTGGAAACTAAATGAATGAAATGGCCTCCTGTATATGATTGAATGTGTAATAAGCTAACTAGCTAGTGTAGAATAACAAAGCGAGAGATGCATATGTAGTTCTCTGCAGCCGCTACCTGAATATCGCTGCTGTCTACTGCTACCTTACAAAACATAGCTATTATGTTGACAATTTCCCATTGTGAATAAACTGGAGACAATGAATTAGTGTTTCAGAGTTGAAATAACAACATGTTCATATAGTTTAACAGAAATATACTTTGAGATAAATCTATTGATGGATAGGGAAAGGTGGAATAGAGCTATTATGTTACATTAAAAATGTGCTTCTCTTAGAGACTGCTGTATACTAGAGCTAGGGCTGTATAAGTATTAAAGAGGTTGGACACTTTACTTCATGTTTTTTGTAATGTATGGGGGCAGGATATTAGGCAATTTACCAATATACATCCATTAATAGTTCTGTATCACTTTTTAGTAATGTAAAGTAAAGCCACTGGTTCAGAAATTGATTTTACCTTAAAATGGCTGCATGTGAGCACGATTGTCCATAATTAATCTACTGTCCACAGGGCCGGTTCTAGACAAAGTGGGGCCCTGGGCAAAACTAAAAGTGGGGCCCCAAAATAAAACTATTTTATGACTATTTTATGACTAGTCACAGTCAGCAAGAAGCTCAGTATGGTAAAACAAACTGTAATTCTGGGAGAATTTTATAGGCTCAGTTGTTAGCACTACAGCCTTGCAGCACTGGTCAACTTTTGCAAAGAGTTTGCATGTTCTCCATGGGCAATTGCCCACTTTGCCTACCCATAGCGCCGGCCCTGACTGTCCATGGCTATCCACTGTCCATGACCAATATACTATCATAAGGTTCTTTGAAGGTAGATTGGTTATGGACAGTTAGGATCACATCCTCCTATAATAACTATTCACACCCCCTTGTAATAACTATATACAGTCCCCTACAATAACTATGTACAATCCCCCTATAATAACTATATACAGCCTCCATATAATAACTTCATACAGCCTCCCTATAATAACTATATACACCCCCTATAATAACTCTATACAGTCCCCCAATAATAACTATATACAGCCCTCTGTAATAACTATATACAGCCCCCTGTAATAACTATATACAGACCCCCTATAACTATATACAGCCTCCCAATAATTATATACAGCCCCCTGTAATAACTATATACGGCCTCCCTACAATACTATATACAGCCTTCCTATAATAACTATATATACCCCCCTATAATAACTATATACAACCCCCTGTAATAACTATATACAGCTCCCTATAATAACTATATAAAATTGTACTCCCCTTTCATCGTTCCCCTGATGCGCACCGACCTTCTTCCCTTCCCTTGTGGTGTCAGGATAGTGGCTATCCGAGGTGCACCAAGATGGCCATCTTTGTATACATATGATTGTATATGGCAGAGCAGGGAACTTATTCTTCCCTTGCTCTGCCATAGACTGAAGTCGGGGAATATCTGTTGGATATGGCCCGCGGATCCCAGACCCAAATACACTGTGGCCAATTTGGGCGATCATGTGACCCTC
This sequence comes from Engystomops pustulosus, assembly GCF_040894005.1. Taxonomy (NCBI): domain Eukaryota; kingdom Metazoa; phylum Chordata; class Amphibia; order Anura; family Leptodactylidae; genus Engystomops; species Engystomops pustulosus. Next base: position 96,222,401 of record NC_092412.1, read on the forward strand.
ATGGTAGGTGCCCCTTTATGGGTAAAGTGGCGGGGCCCGGGCGCACCTGGTAAATTACATAATATCCTACTCCCAACACCTTATAAAAAGAACAGAAAAGATTGTACGGAAATGTACAGAGGCCAATCACTTTAAGTTAGATGTTTCCTGTATATTTGGTCAAGGTACAATGTATAATGACTGTGCTTAGTTCTACAGCTCAGACCCAAATGCTTTATTGGGACTAAACAGCAACAAGGCGGTATGACTGAATGATGATATCACTGGGCTGAAATCTAATAGCAGTGCTCACTGTAATTGCCGCTGCCACTTCGAGTGCCAGGTATTAAATCCCACCAATCTTATTTTTCTGAATAATCCCATTTTAATCCTGTACAAACCAATTTCATGCAACCATGGACCTGTCATAGGTGAACTCAGCTATTCTTGTCAATATTTTAAAAAAGGAATCTACTAACCTACTCTGACTAAGCTATAATACCAGAAACTGTCTATGGATTAGAGTTCTGGAGAATGACATTCTCTAACTTTTAATGCCTTAAAGAGAACTTGTCACCAGTGACCACCCCCTTCCCACACACACAAACCACAAACAGTCAATTTTAGATGTCTTTATACATGTTTCACTTATACCTCTATCCATGGGATTAGTCAGCATTCTTTTTAAAAAAATTACTTTTACGGATGTAGTATAAAGTCAAGCTACACCGCCTCCTTACTGACACTGATACTGTTAACCTGGGTTAAAGGGAACCTGTCATCTGGCTCCCCCTTGGGCCCATAAAGAATAGTGTACATATTGCCAAAGAGTTTTTTATAGTAAAACTTTTTCCGAAAAAAAATAAGTTAGATGAAAGTTAACCTTTCTGTATGCAGAGCTGTGTCCCTAGTCCCATGGGAGAGGTCAGTGAGGAGTGGGGCAGATATGTATGACATCCTGAGGGGTTAAGCGATGGGGGTATGAGATATGGGGGACATGGGAGGGGTTTTTTTTGCTCGAAATTGGTGCATGACAGAGCAGTTTCCCGAGGGGGAGGGGGGAGACCACTCTTCACTGACCACTCCAATAGGGACAAAGCTCTGCAAGTAGAAAGGTAAAGTTTGATCCAATGTGTCTTTTTTGGAAAAAGACAGTTTTACTGTAAAAAAAAAAAAACTCTTTGGCAATGTGTACAGTATTCTCTATGGGGACGTTGGGGAGCCAGGAAAAGAGCTTTAGAAGACAGGTTCTCATAAGAGAATTCCTTGGGGTAAGGTGACTAGCAAGTTAATTTCTCTTCACATAGCCAACATTACTCTCAACCCCCACCTTCCTAAAGAATGGTTAACCCCTTATCTTGGCACCCATTTTCCAAGTTAATATTGTGTATTTTTCAGTTTTTAGAAGCTATAACTTTTTTATTTTCTGATCACCATAGCTGTATGGGGTTTTGACAAAATTTAGTTTTTAAAAGCACAATTTTGGGTTTCATAAGTCCTACTGTTGAATATTTATCTTTATAAATGTATTATTTTTATAGTGGAACCTAAATAACGTAAAAAACTTTTTACTCTGGGTTATTACACACACAGCCATACCAAATGTATAGGTTTTCTTTATTTTACTAACCATATCCTTCTGGGAAAAAACCTTTTCCATCATCGTTTTCCAGAAGTCATAACTTTTGACCTTTTTTTTTGTCAATGAGAGCTTTAAGTTTTGCATAAAGACCTGTAGTTTCTATTTGTTCACGTTTGGGGCTCATAAAGCATTTTGATCATATTTAATATAATTTTTTGTGATGGAAGTTTTTTGTGTTTTTTGCACATATACAGCCTATGCATGTTCTTAGTGTTCTATTTCATTGTTTGCTCTTGTTGTTTTACTGTTTCTTGCAAGAAAGTTAAATAGACCAATACATGTAGAGATGTTATTAATCCGCTGCAGCAGAAATTCCACAGCCCTTTTGCATTTTAATGTTTTACTCCCCTCCTCCCAAATTCCAAAACTTTCAATGAAACCAACAATTTATCATCGGTTTATTAAAAATCACATACTACATAAATGTGCATAATTTTTGATCTTCTGCTATATGCCTTGCAAACAACTTGTTTGATACAGTTGATTTTTGCTCCTTGAACAACTTAGTTTTAATGCCAGGTGTCAGTTTTTGCACATGCAATGCTTTTCTTTTTGTTATACTATGTCTATATATGCTGTATTGATGCATCTGCTGCAAATGTTTTCATTTATGTCTGGCTGAAGCAGAAAAACTGATGGCCAGAGACAACTAAAACATGTAGACCCAACGTTTGTGGCAGGAGATCTTTTTTCTTTTCAACATAATAATCTGATTGTGTTTTGGCTACTACCCCAATCCTAAATCTTCTATGCCAGGATTAAAGAATTTGGTTACAAATTTTTCTTCTTTAAAAGAAAAAAAATGTAATGTATCTTAACTGCAGAGGAATATTTCAGAAGTAATTATCCCCGAGATAACATTGTTCTATATACATTACCTGTCTAATTGACGTTATTAGCATCTTATGTGAACATAAATATAATTTACAACACATTGCTAATTGAATTCAGGAGTAATAGAATTTTCAATGCTTTATAATACCATGCTGCCCTCAGATTTTGAATGGAGCGAATGTACTGAGGTTGACATAGATTACTGGATAGAATACGGAAAACCTCAAAAAGTTGCAATTCCGGGCAGAGTGGCAGTTTTCTGACATAAAAGACATGATAAATGACCCTCTTCCCCCTCCCAATGTTTTCTTAAAATATGTTATTAATTGTGGATGTCAATGGTAATCTAAAATCAGGTGCAACAATGTACAAGATCATATTTGTTAACCATGTCTGTGTAAGTCCTAAGTGCTTATAGTACTGATATTGTTGCTGTTTCCAAGCTGTTAAATAAAAATCATTGAGAGAGAATTATCTTTTTCTAATTTTATTTTTTTTTTTAAAGTTGCCCATTTTTGTGCAGGTTGTTTTTGTGCATTTTTCTACAACTTTTTCATATTTGCACAACAACTCATAGCTGCACAGTATTGGATGGATTTGCTTTATGTATCTAAGTAATCCAGCTGCGTACATTAAAGTAAGTTGTATTGGCCATCTACAAGGGCGCCAGAGGTAATTATTGATTACTACTGGATTGCTGAAGGGGGCCCTGCCTAATGGATTACTGAAGGACGACCCTATATAATGGATTACTAAGGGGAGCTACTAAGGGGGGCCCTGCCTAATGGATTACTGAAGGGGGGCTGCCTAATGGACTACTGAAGGGGGAGTTGCCTAATGGATTACTACAGGGGGAGTTGCCTAGTGGATTAATGAAGGAGGGACCTTGCCCAATGGACTAGTGAACGAAGGATCCAACCTAATAGGTTACTGAAGGTGGATCCTGCCTAATGGACTAGGGCTGTATATTACATTGATCACTGAATGGGGGTGCTGGTTGCTGGATTACTGACTGAGGGGGGCTGTATATTACATGGCTTACTGACTGAGTGGGTTCTATATAATATGCATTACTGACCAAGAGGGCTGTATATTACATGGATTGCTGCTTTAGTGGGGTACATATTACATGGATTACTGCTGGAGGGACTGTATATTACATGGATTAATGACTGAGATTGGGCTGTGTATTACATGGAGTACTGACTGAAGGGGGCTGTATATTACATTGATTACTGCTGGGGGGGGCAGAAATAACATGGATTAATGACTGAGGGGGGGTGTATATTACATGGTTTAATGACTGAGACTGGGGCTATATATTAAATGGATTACTGCTGGGGTGCTGAATATTACATGGATTAATGACCGAAGGGGGCTGTATATTTTACAAATTACTGACTGAGGGGGGCTGTATATTACATGTAGTAGTGAGGAGGGGCTGTAAATCAGGAAAGGGGAGAAAAGATGTATCCAATGTACCGGTAGCCGTTTACCACTGCGCCATTTTGGCCTTTTTTTTACCAGAGGTTAGGAACAGAGGTTTGAACTATAGCCTAAGAAAACATAGATAAAATATTAGCATTAAATTTCAGAAACATGACTGTATGTGCATTATGGCTTGCAATTCTATGTATTTTTACAACACTGCTGTTTTTTTGTTAATAGAGTAGCAGTGCTACCATCATTTTTCATTATCATGACAGCTCACTATAGGTCAGTGATGGCTAACCTTTTAGAGACTGAGTGCCCAAAATACAACAAAGACCCGCTTATTTATCGCAAAGTTCCAACACAGAAATGTAATTTGTGATTTATACTCCCTTCTCTGTAACAGTTTTCATTGATACCAGCACCTGAGGACACCAATAAAGCAGAAAATAGTCCCAGGTAGAGCGGTCACTTTAAAATAGCTCTGTGCACAGCAAGTCCTGGGCTGTCTGGGACTGCAGGAAGATACCTGGAGTCATCTCTGGTGATGGCCTGAGTGCCCACAGAAAGGGCTCCGAGTGCCACCTCTGGCACCAGTGCCACAGGTTAGCCATCACTGCTATAGGTCATATCTCACCTGACAAACGTTGTACATTTTTAGCAATATCTACATAAATCAGATAAAGTATTTTACAGTATGTCTAATTTTCCCGAAAGATTTTTATCATAACAGGTGAATAATATTTTGCAAAACCACTGGCCAAAACTGTAAAGAGAATCTTAGATTTGGAATGCATTACCAGTATATTTGCAAATATATCATACAAATACCAAATATCCTTTACACAAAGCCACTGTGTGAACTCTGTAACGGAAAATAGCGCCCAAATGTCAAATTTGGAATTAAATTGATCAAAAGGTTCTATATTCACCAAAATAGTAGCTATGAAAATCTTATATTAAAACATAATAAAACCTATATACATTTGGTATCCTGTGATTGTAACAAATGAAAGAATTAAGGGGAGCTGTCATTTGGAGCAGATAGTGAAAGCTATAAAAAAAATCCCACAAAAAATTGGTGCAAATTCATTTTTTCACAAATTTGGAATGTTTTTCCAGCTTTCCAGTACATAGTATTTAATATAAAAAAACCTCACTAGGAAGTACAATTTTCTACACAGAAAACAAGACCTCATAAAGAAAGTTATGGATTTTTGAAGGTAGAGGTAGAACTCAAAAATGGAAAAATGCTGTGTCCTTAAGGGTTTAAAATTAGCTCTACTATATGAATATTGCAAATATGGACATCACGTGGAAAAAATACCCTCCTGTGAAACTGCCTTTGCCATGCTTACCCCAAAAATGTCAAATAGGATTCATTGTCAGGACATTTGTGTGTATGAAAGGCTGGCATCTGCAGAGTGTTGTGCACTTAGCCAAACACCTACTATTAGAAGAGACTGTCAAAGCCAGCTTACCGACAGCTGCTTCCAGCTCACAATGCAATGCATGGCAAATACTCCCATGCCCAACTACCCCTCCTTCTCCTGGACTATCCCTACCTCATATCACCATCTCAATGGATAATAATTTCTGCAAAAATAATTTATGCAGTCGGTTTGGCAATATTAAATGTCTACAGTAATACCATGTATTCGAAATATTTTTCGATAATAATAATAATAATAAGATAGATAGATAGATCGATCGATCGTAGGCAGACATCGAAAAATATAGGGAGAGAAGGCAAGGAGAAGATGGGTGTAAGTCTACCATGTGAATGCCCTGTCTATAATACTTGATGTTTCTTATTCTGTTAAATAACAAAAGAAGAAGAAGTCCAGTGTTACCTAAATTCCTGTCTTCTTAGGATGAATTCTCCCACCATATATTCACTTTCCTACCTAATGAAGAGCAATGCCCTGCATAGATGTGGAGGTTAGGAATCTAGCAAAAAATCTTTTCTGGCTTCAGTCCATCATAATTTCATGTACCGTGTTATTCTTATGTTACAGTTCACACATAGACTGCATTAAATTTCTCCTAGACAGCTGCAGTTTGCTATTCTCCTTATAATTTAAAGCAGCGCTCGCTTTTGGTTGCTTACAGAAATCCTGGGAGTGTTACCTGGTGCTTTGTGTGGATTACTTGCTGCACCTCCTAACGCTGCTTGTGTGAATAGAAAGGATCACAGCATTGCGTTTACTGAGACAGAACCCCAGGGCAATCTAGCAAACAAGAGACTAATATAATCTGTACATTATATCATTTCAGCATCTTGGTGTATAACATCCAGATCACAAGGGGTTATTGCACATGACTGGCGCTGAATGTTAGATGGGGGCAAAGAATCTGCAAGTATAAGAAAGGAGTGAGAAAGAAGAAAAAGAGGGCATATGTCTGTGATGGATAGATATGGTGAGAGACAGGTAGAAAGAAAGGCAAGGAGGAACGCGACTGCAAGAATCAGGAAAGAAACAAGCAGAAGTGCGAGGCATAAAGGAGCTGCAGGGATGAGAGAGAAAAGAGGAGGCACACTGCTATGTAGGGGAAAGTGATGTGAAAGTGTAGAAAGGGTCGAATGAGGTAGAAAGGGAAAAGATGTGGAGAAAACGGAAGGGAAAAGGGAAATACATGGGAGTGAAGGGAAAGGCTGGAAGGAAACAATAGGACTAGCCAGAGATCAGAGAAAGAGGAATACAGCAGAAAAAGAAGATGGGGAAAGTGACAGAGAGAAGGGAGATCCAGGAGAGCTGCTGCTTTGTATAAAGGAAGAGCAGGGAATGAGGAGAGAAGAGGAGAACAGACAGGGAGAGAGAGAGGGAATGAAGGAGGGAGATCCTGAGATCCAGAGAATAGACATGAGAGGGCCTGAGCTCCACCTCCCAGCTTACAGCGTCCCAGCTGCTCTCAAACCAACTGCTCAATTCTATTCACTGTCGAGGCTGAACAAAAAAGTGGCTATTTATTAGACTACTTGTTTGGTATTGTTCCCTGCCACACAAAAGACGTTTCATTATGTTAGGAAAAAAGGCCTCCTTTTTCCAGAGAGAGAAACAATAACTTGAAATTGTCTTCAAAGTCTTTACTATCAATAATAAATTTCATTTTCTTGTCTCCCTGCCTTGCAGTGTATGTGTGTAGCCGGGCACTCCGCTTGGGGAGCTCTGCCTAGGCTGGTACCTCATCTAGGGAAATGGGTAAATACTACTGTATAGCTGTATATATATATATATATATATATATATATATATATATATATATATATACAGTTATCATCAAATAGACAGTACTCTAGATGAAGTCCTTGGCTGGCGGTGGGGAAGATGATCTGGAAGAGGTGTACTGTAAGTCTATTACTTCTTACCCTGTGTTATATGAATATGTGTGCTACTGTAACTTGATGGGTTCTTTATGTGCTGTTTTAGGGCTTGTAGAGCTATGCATGTGCACGTTGGGGTAAAGGGGGAGTTGTGGGGTGAAGCAATGCTTTTGGAGGCTACATAAAGGGGGGCATGAGGGGAGGTGTCAATACCCACAACCAGCTCCTTATAGTGGTGGTTGTGATGGATAGTGAATGGGAGCTTTAGCATGCTGGGGTGCAGACCTCGGGATATTGTCTTCACTCTGCTGTAGGGGCAACTTTACGCCTTAGTAGGGAAAAGCGTGATTGTTTTTCATCGTGTGATATATGAGAATGCTAAAACTTCACATGTTCTATTATTATTATTATTAGTTTTGTTGTTATTATTCTTAGTGGTATCATTAGAATTATTATAATTTTATATAGTTCATATAAACATATATAACCGAGATGTAGTTATTCCTGCTGAGACGTTGTGATATGAACTCCCCGTCATTTCTTGTAACCTCATGGTGACATATTATTATTAATGTGAATCTTTACGGTCCACACCCTTGATGTCAAATTACAAGATCGTTTTGACTAATTAAGATGACCAGACCCTTCAATCAATCAATAAGTAGAGATAAAGACGCTCTTCATTATTAGTCTATAGTATCACCGCGTACTTATTATTTATTTGTGTATATTATATATTACTGTAGACTGTGTGTATGTATATATATATATATATATATATATATATATATATATATATATATATATTATATCAACAGGCTCTGCAAATATTGATTTGGACAAATAAGCCTAAGACAATATTTGTAAACAGCTGTTTAAAGCGATAGCAATGCAAGTCAATGAACCCATTGAGATCTGCTTTCACTTATATGTAAGGGACGGAATTAGGGAAGACTTATTGCACACTATTCTCCATTGCACTTACTGGGGTGATCTTAGTGGGGGTTTGTGATACACGTATGATAAATAATTAGAAGATCCTGGAGAGTTGTTATTTAGGAGAATAACAATTGGGTGATGCACAAATCACGGTGCCAACACTGTCATGTAACCCGCTGGTGTCTCCCGTTAACATCCCGGTGATAATGCAGGGACCGAGGCTGCCAGTATGTTCTTATTTCACAAGTGACAGCGGCAGTAGCTTCTTTAGGGGGATGTATGTCAGGGGGATCACCAGGAGCCTGGCATCTCAAAACTGCACCTGCCTGGTGCATGGAGACTCACGACTGCTCCTACAAAGGATTCCAATTATACTACTTTATATACCGCAAAACGTAAAAAAGCACTGGCAACTAATTATTTACTGATTACACAGTAATTATTTATAGTATATAATGTTGTTATTGAATGTTGTAGCAAACGATTTGTATTTGTTAATTCTATATATTATAAAAACTCGTAAATGTGTGTTTTATTTCAATACGAATAAATATGTTTAGAAATTATATATTTATATCGGATACAGAAAGTATAGAGTTTACATACAGCAGCAAGCTGTACTCATCTATTTCGTTTATTTTATGTAGCTATATATATATATATATATATATATATATATATATATATATATATATATATATATATATATGGGTGTGTGTGTGTGTTTAAAAGCCTCTCATTTATTTCATTTAATTTTCTGATCGGATTATCATATATATATATACATATATGTGTGTGTGTATATGTATATATATATATATATATATATATATATTAACATCAAGTTCCATCATATGGCATATGGATCGGCGTGTTTTTTCTATGGTTTTGAACTGGTGTCAGGGTGATGTTTTAATCTGCTTGTATTAAAGGAGTAGATGTAATTTGGATGAGAGGAGAGATTGGAGTGGGATGATCCGCTCCCTCTCCTGTGAACCCCATGTCATGTTTGTACTGTTTGAAGTCAGTGCATTTAATGTCATTTGCAAGAGCAGGCTTGGCCTGGAAGTAGAGAGGACGATGTAGCATAATTCCTTGTGACTTGTCTTCTACTTCTGAATAATCACTTTTCTATTTAGTCTAATGAGGAACAAGGGAAATATTTACTGCAGCATATATCTGAGTGGCACCCATCTCCCTGGATTTATCATCTTTTGTTACACATGAAATACTACACTTAACTTGTACAAAAAAAGCCCCCACCCCCATTACCAAAACACTAGAGCCTATACTTCCAGTACATAGAGAGCCATTAATCTAATTGTAACCGATGGCTCCCATCCTAATGTATTGTTGTCACGAAAAATATTCTTCTGAAAAATATTACCTTGTGCATCATATGTTACAAGTGTGACATCTTAAGTAATTTTCTTCAAGGAGCCGCCTTCTACATTTCAGCTAAACTGGGGTTTCTTACAATTACATTATTTCCATAGAGACTTTCATTTATTATTGCAGGACTTTATTATCTCAATAATGTATTTTACTATATTATGACACGTCCATCATTTTACTAGAAAGTGCAAACTAAAATAGCAAAAATATTTTGTTAAATATCAAGTTTCAAGTTTACTTAGTAACACATGAATATAAATGACCTGATACCTGAAGTCATAATAATGTAGCAACTTGTCTCAATTTACAATTATTTAATTTTATTCAAATTTTATATTACATTCATGTATTCTATTTTCTTCGTATATTAAGATAGATAAATGCGATAAAATTGGGACCAGGACACTTAGTAATACTTCAGTTGATTATTTTTACCGTTTGTAAATAGTGTGATTTCACTACTATAAGTTGTTTCTTTAGCATAGTCCAAACCAGTGTTGCAATTTATTACAACTGTCTTAGTTTTCAGAGTATCTGGGAGTTTGTCATCCCTGTTTCCCATGTTCTCAGATATTCTTGGAGATGAGAAGGAAACAGATTACAAGGTGGATGCTATCTTGTCCCTCTATGTCTTTTCATTCACCATCCAAGGGGCTCCCACACAGCTTGAGTATTGACGTGTCTCCCCGTTGTTAACCCAATTAGAGAATTCATCAAGACCTGTATTGAATGATCTCTCTCCATACAGTATCAGCATTAGGCTAATTAAAAGCTATAATGTCTGATATAATGATTAAATCGTTAGCTCTGCTGTAGGGAAGCGAGATTTTGTTTTCTCTTCAATTAGAAGCTGATTGAGGTTTACAGAGCAGGTCAGCTGTGAAATCTGAATTATATGTGTGAGTATTGCTCACAGGGTGAGACTGTGGACAAATCCTCCTTCCCTCCGTTCTTAGTATACACAAACTATACAGAACACTCTATCATGGTATCATGGATATAGTTTTATTATACAATATAATCCTCTCCAATTGTCCAGAGATTTCTAAAATATTATCACAGGATTAACATGGTATTCTTGGATTTGCAGTACTATGCGTTCTCTTTTGTAAGATAATGTTAAATACACTACATGTTCAATGTATTTAGAACTTGTACATAGGGTTAATGCATTTTGCACATTTTTCCATCTAAATTGTGTATTCTGTGGTCCAGGTCGTCAGCACTTTTAACCAGCAGACGGCGATCAAACTCTTTGGAGAGTGGGTGCTGTGCCCCCCTCATAGTGTTTGCATCTGCTAATGTTTGGCAGCTTGGTAGGTTCAGGGTAGGGACCTCATATGCAGGAAAAAACTTGGAGAGAGGCAGCTTGTATGAGTCCGGCAAGTTGTCCACTGCAGAGCTGGAAAAAAGTCTACCCACAACTAGAAGGTTCTCCTTGACCTTGAGGCAGCTAGTAGAATCTGAAGATGTCTAGCAAATGCACTAAGCATCACATACAGATGTTTATAAAGACATTTTCCTAACTTGTGGTTGTGACATGTAGACATCTATACATTTAGAGTAGGGAGCTCATCGCACAGTACTGTGGAGAACTTTGGGGCTAAATATTGTAGTCCTCAGCAGAAGAACATGCACGTTTTCATTGCATTTTCCTGTAGTTGTTGTTTTTGTTTATTACATGTTCCAGGCACAGAGCCCACAATCCTATGAATAGGGTTTCCTTTATCTTCTGGTCCTAAGGTGATCTCCTGAGAAGCCCTGCACCTACAGGTGATAGGCAGTAGGCAGCTGGGAGTCTCTTATCATTGCTGCGACCTGTTGTGGAGAAGTGACTTCTATTGTGAGAAGAGGTAGGCGGCCTCGGTTGGCGAAGGGGTGGGGGGCAGCTATTTCTATTTGGAAGGAATTTGGCCCGTCTGGTGAGCTGAAAACTGCAGCCTATGAAATCCAAAAGGTGAACAATTGATGTCAGCAGCATTGTCTGCAGTCTGCTCTACTCCCAGTGTAAACCCCAGCGGATCCAGTACTCAGGAGTATACACTTTGTATCATAGGAGTGTGTAAATCATACCAAACTAGGAGCTTCACATTATATATACATGGAAGCCTGAGAAAACGGAATTGATATTTGAGCATGAATGGTGTATCTATGTATGTGTACCAATTTTACTATCTGTCCACCTATTAAATCTGTACCTATCTCTCTAGTATCTCTAGCATCTATTACTACTGTCTATCTGATCCCTATCTTTATTTCGCGATTATCTATCTATCTATCTATCTATCTATCTATCTATCTATCTATCTATCTATCTATGATATCGTTATTTTCATCTGTTATTCATCTATGGATTATGAATTTATTTCTCTTTTATATCTTCAGAAATCTCTATTATCTATTACATTACATATCAATATCTACCACAAATATTTTTTAGAAATATGTTCTATCTATTCATCTCTCTCATATATATATATATATATATATATATATATATATATATATATATATATATATATATATATATATATCGCTCTCTGTATAAATATTATCTATAAATTATGTAGCTATTTCTTTTATTCCTGATACTTCCTTCAAGTGTCTGGATAATACATTTTATTACATTCTATCTATCAATCAATCAATCAATCAATCAATCAATCATCTATATACAGATATGTAGATATTATCCCACACTATATATTTATAATAATCCTCCATCATCTATCTGCCCATGTATCTCATTATCTCTATCTATCATTTCTTTGACTTTTTCTTACGTCCCCGGAGTTTTGCACATATGTGTGACATTAGTGTTGATGTCTGTAGCTTATATACTTGATATAAATGTCCCCCATGTGCTGTGATTTGGGTTAGAGCCTGAGATGAGGTGCACTAGGGATGAGCAGCTTTCTCCATACATTACAATGTTCTCAGGATCCTTGATGGATGAGTGACATGTGTGTGACAGTCACTTAGCAGATCCCTCCAGCTGCTCCCTGCATTCCCTCACACCTGACCTCTGCCGTGACCGGTACACAACTTTCCCGGGGCTGATCTCCCGAGTGTGGGAGCGCTCCATCTCTAGAAGTGGTGCCCCGCAGTTGCCCTCAGCAGCACCTGGACGGCAGATAATAGGGCAGCGCTGTTCCCCTCAGCCAGCAGCACACCCCCCGTGCTCCAGTTGATATTTTTCCCCCGTGACGTCAGGCCCCGGTGTCCCGCTACTCATCACCCCCGCCCCCGGCGTCCTGTGCCCGCCCCTTTCTCCCGGGCTCAGCCCTCCCCTCCCCGCCGGCCGCCGGCCTCCCATTGGCCAAGGCAAAATCATTTAATGGCAGGCGGCGTGCGGGGTATGGCTGCTGTTCGCTGCCTCTAGAGTCTCATGCCACCGGCACACACCGCCCCGTCCTGCTGTATCGTGGAGAGGCTGCAGCACTGACTCTGCCGCCCCCTCCCTGGCACCGTGTGAGGAGGACCGTGCGCTGGACTTGTCTTCAGCCTCTGCCTGACAGAGCATCAGTGTGACCTGCACCTGCCGATGCCCCATCCCGGATACTAACGCCCGGAGCAGCCAGCACTCCCGCCTGGCACCTGTTGTGCGGAGGAGGAGGAGGACCACAAACTTTGTCAGAGTTTGTCTCCCAGAGACCTGATGCTCCAGTCATCTCCCTGCTCCGCAGTGTAAGAGAGTGACCCGCAGAGAGGTGCCCGAGCCGCACCGTGTGCCAGCCTTGTGCCCAGAGCCCACAGCCAGCGGCTTGAATGTACAGCATGATGATGGAGACGGACTTGCACTCCCCCGGGGTACAGCCCCCCAGTAACACGGGGCAGGTCGGGGGAGGAGGGGGAAACAAGGCCAGCCAGGACCGGGTCAAGCGGCCCATGAACGCCTTCATGGTGTGGTCCCGGGGGCAGCGGAGGAAGATGGCGCAGGAGAACCCCAAGATGCACAACTCTGAGATCAGCAAGAGGCTGGGGGCCGAGTGGAAACTCATGTCCGAGGCGGAGAAGAGGCCCTTCATAGACGAGGCCAAGCGGCTGCGCGCCCTGCACATGAAGGAGCACCCGGATTACAAGTACCGGCCCCGGCGCAAGACCAAGACCCTCCTCAAGAAGGACAAGTACTCCCTGGCCGGGGGGCTGCTGCACGCGGCCGGCGGGGGGCACATGGGGGTCGGGCTGAGCCCGGGCGGGGGGGCTGGCGGAGGAGCAGCCGGGGCTGGGACAGTGGTGCAGCGCCTGGAGAGCCCGGGCTCAGGGGCATCTGCCGGGGCCGGAGGATACTCGCACATGAACGGCTGGGCTAACGGCGCTTACCCGGGCTCCGTGGCCGCTGCAGCCGCCGCTGCCATGATGCAGGAGGCTCAACTCGCTTATAGCCAACAGCAGCAGCACCCGGGCAGCGGGGGGCATCACCCGCACCACCCTCACCATCCACACCACCACCCGCATCATCACCCGCACCACAACCCCCCTCCACACCCGCCGCCGCCTCCCCCCCAGCCCATGCACCGGTATGACATGAGCGCCCTGCAGTACAGCCTGCTCCCCGGGGCGCAGAGCTACATGAGCGCCTCTCCCTCCGGCTACGGGGCGCTGGGCTACTCCTCGGGCCAGCAGCAGCACCAGGGCTCCCCATCCTCCGCCGTGTCCTCAGGCTCCCTCAGCGCCCTGGGCTCCCTGGTCAAGTCTGAGCCCTCCGTCAGCCCCCCAGTCTCCGGGGGAGGCTCCCACAGCCGGCCGCCCTGCCCGGGGGATCTGCGGGAGATGATCAGTATGTACTTACCCAGCGGGGGGGAGGCCGGAGACCCGGCGGCTGCAGCGGCGGCGGCGGCAGCAGCGGCCGCAGCGGCAAATAGTAGACTGCACAGCCTACCCCAACATTACCAGGGGGCAACCAGCACGGGGGTCAACGGCACCGTGCCCCTCACACACATCTGACAGGACAGAGACTGAGCGCCCAGGACTTGTCACTTCTTTCCTTTTGTACAGAAATGTTTTCATGTTTTGATGATTGTATAATAATAATATGGGAAATTTGGAAAGTGAAGGTAATAATAATAATCCCTGATAGCTGATGGGTGGGTTGTGTACAGTATTTATCGCTTCTGTAGTCTAGCAGCGGATCCCTTTCTTCTCCTACGTTTCTTTGGTTTGTGATGCTGATTATTTATGGCCCTGGAGTTTCTTTTTTTTAATAATTTCTTTAAGTGTTTGTTTCTCCCCATTTCTTGTACATTGCTGGTGAAATATTTTTTAATCTAGCCGGTGCGGATTCTTATTGTGTACATAGTTTATTAAACGTCTCCTCTGCTTTAAAAAAAAAAAAAAAAAGAAAACAAGAAGTCATCAAAAAGATGAGGTGAATTTTAAGCAAAATAAATTTTCAACTGAAAAAGAACTAAATGTTTTTTTAATTATTGAATATATTTAGTGGATGAAGTTACTGGGATGATTTCAAGATTTCCGACTTTCACTACATATATGTTATGATATTATTTTATGAAGGAATGAAACGAATATATTCTTGTATATATTCGCATGGAACGTTCTGCTGTGTTTCGCTTCCAAAGTTTCTGATATGAATGAGAATTCCTTTACTCGCAAGTAGTAAAGTTTCTCTCTGGTGAATGGCTCTCTTTGCTGCACATTGGCTTAAGTGATATTTTAGACTTTGGAGAAGTATTTGATTATCTTGTTATTAAATTAATCAGAGCTGAGACAAATAGGTTGGCAAAAATTGTGGCGTAAATCTAAAGAAATTTAATTTCCTCTCATCCCTGTCATTGCAGTTATTATACAAGGTCCTTTGACAGTCCCTGTGTAAGGTGCAGTCATCTTCTCTCTTACTTTCTCAGTCCCCAACAACCTGCTCCTATCAGTCCTGAAGCCATTGTAATTACCACACTAATGACTGATCCTATTGTGTCCTGGGGGCTTTTTATGTGCTTCGTTAAACCCATTGCGACATTTTCATTAAGGCCTCTATTAATTTAATGATGTCATAATTAAGCTCTATTAAAGCTGAACTTTTACATGTTTGATAGGACACTACTTTTTTTCTTCATTAGGTCCAGGATCACATACAGCATTGGCATTTTTAATGTGTGTGTGTGTGTATATATATATATATATATATATATATATATATATATATATATATATATATATATATGTGTATATGTCTATATAATATAAATTTGTAGTTTGTATGAGCTGAGCAATAACCTATTTGTAATCTATTTTACCATAAAATCTAGCACATTATAAAGTCGTCCATTGCATTTTACCTTGTGTTTGTGCAGCATGTGTCTTGGAGGTGGAAATGAAGTTTGTAGCAGTTATAGAATTGTTTGTTATCTGCATTTGTGCTGGAAGTCAGGATATCAGATGTGGAGACAATCTAATTCCTGCGCTGTATAAATCAGCATGGCTTTCAGATGTCAGCCGTTTCCCTGTATTTCTGGAATGTAGAATAATTACTACGATTTCATGGAGGGGAATGAGTGGAGCACTGAGGAACTTCCTCTGGTAAAGATGACAGTCAATGTTAAATGTGCGCTCTGCTTCTTGAAAATTCGGCTCTCCTATAATAACCAGTGATTAGTTATATTTTACAGTTAATACGGTATGTTGTCGCATATAAAATATATTGCACAATGTACATAAACTACCAGTTTAATGCTTAGCTCATACACTGGGATTTAGTATTTTCATTTTGTATATAAGAATAATATACTAATTCTGCACAATATATTAATTTCGATTACTGGTGAGAGAATCCGTTGTATTTTAGCTTGTGAATCTTCATCATTCGGGCAGAAAAGACATGATTATTTCTATGGCTGAAGGGTCCTCAGGCTGGTGACACAGGATGTGCAGTTCAGTGTCTATGCAATGTGTCAGCAGAGATTAAGATGAATAGTGGGCATGGGGCACAGTGTTTTGTATTTTCACAGAGTGGGATTACTGCACACAAGTCCTGACCCTGGGGTCATCTGAGAGTCAAACTCCTTTACCATCACCTAGTGGAAAATCAGCAGCTCAGAGCATTATCAACAAGTGAATTTCTATTTCCTTGCACTTGTATAGTTACTGTTGCTTCTAATTATTTGGTTTTAATTTTAGCATGAATGTACAAAAACGATATGCATAATATAATTGTAAAGGTACATATAAACTTTGTGTTGGAATGAGGAGGGGGTATGCTGTCACAGTATGCATAGATACAAAGCTTGGGCTGTCCCATGGACATGCAGGGGGCATGTGCTACTGTTTGAAACTTCTGTCAAGTCATGCAGCACATTAGTTAATGCCATCGACTATAACCTGGATGGTGATGATTATAATAAAGAATGGTTTGTATCTTACATGATAAAATATATTATTTTTAATTGATAAAAAATCAGATTAAAATGTGTGTAATACATTCTGAAACAGATAGAATCGAGCCGAGGAATACATAGTTAATACCACCTCCAGGGCAGGGCACTGCAGGCAGGGCATGTGCTTGGCTGGAGGACAGACGGAGGTGTCTCAGATACCCCGGGTAAGCATGAAATTGCTGGATGTTCCCAGCTGAATGGCATGAGATGCAGCTAAGCCCCCCCAGAGGCACATGGTTATAGCTGGGATTTAATGGAGCGAGCAGGGTAAATGCTGCTCCCAATGGACAATGCAGATTAAAGCTGCCAGTTAAATTGGATCAAACTATGTAAATGAGGAGATGTGAACATTAGGAGGGAGAGGACACGCTGGAGGAATAGATATCCTTTACTGGGAGTATTAGCCAGGGCTGCCGCATGATCATTACACCCAAGTGTCAAAGTGATAATGTTAGAAGTGGAGTTCTTAGGTCTATGGATCAATTACTTACTCATTGCTCCTTTAACACCTATCAGTATACAGAAGTATTCAGTACTAAAGGGATGATCTGCACTGAGAGATTGTCTAGTGGAAAGACCCTGTGTGATTACACTGGGACAGAAAGGATTTCGATAAAACAGATAAACTGTATTTATACATCGTTTTTGGCACCTACTTGTTCTCCTAGTTTCTGTGTACTGTGAAGAACTCCGGCAGCAGGATTACTACTATATGTAGACTTTACTGTCAATGGTCCTTCTAATACTTCATGTCTGAAAATTGAGCATACATGTGTACATGCTTGCCTTTATAAATTATACAAAATGATTTCCATGAGAATCAGGCATCACTGTATGCTGCTCTGAGAGGTCGTGCAGGCTTGGCATAAAAGACATATCGCTGGTTTGCTCATAGCAGAAAACTTGCTCAAATCAGCTTTATGAACTTGCATATTTTTGCTATGCCATTAAATGAAGCCAACTGCAATATATTTTATTGTTTAATATTATATTTATATTATATACTAGAATCATTATAGAAATGTCCTGAATTATTGTCCCAGGATATGCCAGGATCATCAAGTGGGCATTGCTGATGTTTTACCAGATGTCAATTTCATATGAATGTATAACACCACCTCTATGGTTGTACTGTAGCATCTGCTCAGTTACAGTTTTCTTGTGCCAGGGGCATTGTTTGCTCTTGAGAACAGAAAGTGTAAATTGATTAAATGACCTTCTTTCTATAAAGGGACGACTTCTAAAAGACTTTCTATACCAGAACTACATATAAGTCAATGCACTTGAGTTTTTTTTCCCAAAACAATTGTATAGATTAAATTTATGCTGAGAAGCTTTAAAGAGTTATGCTCATTCTCCTCATAGTATGTATAACTCTAGTCATGTATATGTTTTCCACGAATAATAACAGCTCCGTACACTTACAGATGCTGTTATTGTGCATTATCCAGGAAAATAACTGTGTTAAAACATATTTTCAGATAGTTATTATTTTTTGTTAAAACAATCTATCCATCTAAATACAGACACACACACACATATATGTGTGTGTGTGTATATATATATATATATGTGTGTGTGTGTGTGTATATATATATATATATATATATATATATATATATATATATATATATATATATATATATATATATTGAATAGCTATTTAAAAGTAAAGTATATCACTAAGGATCTTCCCTGAGGGTGAAGCAGATATCGTATATTGTTTGTAACTTTATTATAGCCTCTGGTATAACTTAGCCATTCTCTGGAAAGAGTAATAGTTTTCTTTAAAAATATATTTGTAATATATTTTTCCCCATTCCACAACACCTTAGGGTATTTCCACATAATTAATTAAGTCTTGGATTTAAATTTTACAGATATTATTGATAGATAATCTAACACATTTTATAGGATAAGCTTGTGCATGCATATCCAAGGCAATCTATACAATTTAGACCCTGTATAAACAGGCTTTTAGGTCTCATTCCATGGATCTTCTATTGATCTTCATATTACATCAGAATGATATTTCTCCACTACTAGTAGACTTTCAAAAAGGAGTTTGTACTTAAATGATGTTAATATTCCTGAATGTTTGAATCTGCACATTACCAATGTTACCTCTTTGCATATTGCTTATTACAGTGCTAAATACTAATCACACTTCTTATTAGGATTTGTATGTAGATAATTATTTGTGTGCAGCCACATGTACATCCTTGATAATTCTCACATATAATATTAGTTTATTTCATTAGAAAGTTTTTATGAGGGTGTGTTTACCTAAATCAGTTGCATTTGACCTGAAGTTTTGGATACAATTGATAACATTTGGGTGCACTGGATGCAACCTTTTGACACCCATAGAGAGATCATAGAAAATAAGTGACAAGACCTATAAAATGAATGCCTGAAAAGATCCAAGAGTAAACAATTGAAGAATTTCTGCCATTTTCTGCAGCTTGCTGGAGACAAACTGAGAAAGATTCTGGATATACATGTACCAACCTAAAGGAGAAGTAAATGGTAGCAATCCATTGGGATTTAGTATCTTCTCAAAAATTAGTAAAACAATAAAGAAGACTGCAGCCAATTTACCACTTAAAATTAAGGCCTTTTGACATCCCAAATCAAACCTTTGGCCATAATAATTATAATATTACTAAACATTTTCTATAAGGATTTCACACTTCTTCTTCCCTCCATCAAAAATGAAATAATAAAAGTTTAAAGGAGTTTTAATGTATCACTTAAATATTGCATTAACATCAATGTAAATTTTATGTCGGCTATTATGTTCCATTTAGGCAGGGATCCGTTATGTATGCCAAACGGACCATAAGGGATGACATAAAATTTACATTGATTTCTATGGGATTTTTAACTGATATGCTCAACCTCCGCTAAACCTCAAATCTTCACTTTTTTTAGGGAAAGAACGTTAGGGTGAATTTAGCATAATACATTTTTGTAATACATTTTTATTTCTATAACACCATCAAATTCCTCAGCCCTGTAGAAATCATGGGGTACATATAAAAATAAGTAAGAAATTACAGAGCAATAACATGATCAGGTGAAACAATAGGAGTAAGGGCCCTCAAAAGAGCTTACAATCTATGAGGAAGAAGTGGGGATGCAGGATGTAAATGTATCCACTTGATCATATTCTTTGAAGCATTGGCAGCGGTTTCACATTAAACAGGACTAAAAAGGAAACTAGACAGCATATAATAGTAGAGACAGCTTTGGACTTCCTCTTAAAGGTCATATTTCTAAATAGAAAACCAAAAATAACATTTCTACCAGTTAGATAGAGACTGTTCACATACATCCTTTGGTCTATTTTTATATCCTCTGATGTAGTGAATAAAAAGAAGAAGTAGTCTCTTTGCTGTAGGGTCAGTTATGTGTTCAGTGCTATTGTAACAGCTGGGATGCAGGATGATCCTCTGAGGTACATAGAATAATGCTGAGGAGCTCTGTCTGCCTACTGATGCTGTGCAGGTACACAAAAAGTATCATTTTTGGACTCATTGGCCCACATTTACAAAAAACAGTGCAAACTGCACTATGTGCAGTATGCCTGTGTATAGTGCAGAGTGAGGCAGATTCAGGATTTCTGGCACCCCCTGCACTGCCCTAACAGAGTTCAGATGCACCTTTAACGTAGGGCATAACACTCATTTCTGTATGACTTATCATGATAAATATGGCGCGACTGAGCACCAGAACACCCATCTCAGTGCATTTGTGTCACATGAAGAACAGTGCAGCCATGCCACAAAACGGTCGCACGGGTAGCACATGCATAAGTTCTTAAATACCTGTGCAAGCAGTTTGCACCTAAAAAAACATGCTAAGACTGACAGAAAACTGGCACACGCCCCTTAGTAAATATGGCCATTGTGGTTTTCTGGCCCATAACTTTAGTGTGGATTTTCAGCATGATTTGATATTGTGGCACACAGCCATTTATAATTTGTTGCACCAGAAACAAAACAAGTGAGCATTAAAAACAAAACACCAAATCCAGAAGTGGTGTGCAGCATTATAGAGCTGGTATAAATAACTGTGAAACAAAAGGAGCCAAAAACACAAATAGATGTACAGCCCACACTAACATTAGGACCTAACCTAATGAGATGGCTGGTGAAACGGGCATATTGGTGCACCAACAGACGACACAGGCCATGCAGGCGTAAACATATTATTTAAAAAAACTTGTGTAAAGTTTTTAAGTCTCTTTTCACGCTACCATTTCTTACCTCTGTTAAAAAAAGTAAAGAATGGAGATTCAACTGAATTTTAACTTCTCAATTAAAAATCCCATTGACATTAATGTAAATTTTATGGCATCCATTATGTTCCGTTTAGGCTGGTATCCTTTAGCCATGCTTTTTTTTGTACTGAAAAAATGATGGAGACTGCAGTACTTTTTCTCAGTTTGAAAAAAACACATGGATAATGGATACCTGAACTGACCATAACGGATGACATAATATTTACATTGATATAAATGGGATTTTTAATTGAAATGTTAAACCACCGTTAAACCTCGATTCTTTAATTTTTTAACGGAGGTAACTAATGGAGGTAAGGAATGGTAGTGTTAAACTAGCCTAATACATTATCCTCCTATTGTGCATGGCACATTCAAAACAGAACGGATATTAGCGAATGCATCCGCCAAAAAAAGAAAAAATCTTTCCATTATTCTTATGATACCAAATCACCAAACATTCCATTACATGAATAACTTTGAATAATATCTATGCACTTTGGCTTTGATTCTGAATTGTATGTGATTTGCCTTTTCTGTTGAAGAAACCAAGACCAAATGGTAGGGGATAACCTTGCCTTATATTCCTATGTATCTTCACAAGTATCGATACTAACATTATAAATGTCAGTTACCGTTCTTAACATTTATTATGACAAATCTATCTATATATATTGATTAATTATATATATATATATATATATATATATATATATATATATATATATACTTACATAAAACTGATGTGATACTGACACTTTTCTGACCATACGTCTCCCATTGACTTTAATGTAAAAATCATAACATTTGCTAAGAATGTGTTTTTTGGAAAAAAAAGTACTTCAGCCATTTAAAAAAAACTGCATGCATAATGGATGATTGCCTAACTAAACATAATGAATAACATAAAATTAAATTTACTTTTTTTAATGGAATTTTTAACTAATGCATTAATACTCCATTCTTTACCTTTTTAAAGGAGTTATGGAACGGAGATTACACGGTAGTATGAACTGAGCCTTAGAAAACCAATATCAAATAACTAAAACTCTTTTTAAGCTCCCATAGATACCAACACATTGTGTAAAAAAATGCATTATTCACATCTTAAGTTAGAATAACATTCATTTAAGTAAGCATTGTAAGGTGTATATTCAGACAAATAATATGCATGTTCGTTTCGTTTCCTTTCATTTTATTTCTGTTTTTATTTTAACATCAATATTTAACATTAATTCATTGATATTATTATGATAAAGCGGGATTTTCTCCCAGAATTACATAACAGCATCGAAAAAGACACATGTGCAGCAATGAGCACTGTGAAAATGTAGATATGCAGGTACAGGCGGTCCCCTACTTAAGAACACTCGTCTTACATACGATCCCTAGTTACAAACGGAACTCTGGATATTGGTAATTTATTGTACTTTAGTCCTAGGCTACAATAATCAGCTGTAACAGTTATCAAATGTGTCTGTAATCAAACTTTAGTGTTAATATTGATTCTTATGACAACCCAACATTTTTAAAATCCAATTGTCACAGAGACCAAAAAAGTTCATGCTGGGATTACAATGCTAAAATATACAGTTCCGACTTACATACAAATTCAATTTAAGAACAAACCTACAGTCCCTATCTTGTATGTAACCCAGGGACTGCCTGTAAATTAATTCAGTACATCTCAAGAACCATGTTCCTAAATATATCAAAGACAGATGTTTTCTTTGTTTTGCGACTTTCTGTAAAGCAAATTGGAGACTTTTTAGGTGCAAAACAAAGTACAACTGATGCATGCTTAGTTTCATACATGCACAGAAAGAGTTGCAAAAAATGAAAAAGGAAAAAACAAAGGAAAAAACAACAAATGTAGAAAGCTACAAAGCACTGATAAAGTATGCTGACTTCAGACAATGTTAAAAAGTCGTGAAAGAAAAGAAATGATACATGTGCCCCATTGTCTCATTTCTTGTCCAACTTTTTGAGACTTTTTCATCTAAAAAAAAAGTCTCAACTGATACACAAAGTCTCAAAAAACAATACACCAAGGCAGGCGAAAATCCCCCTCCTCCCATTGAGTCATATCTAGACCACAGGTTGCTATCGTCCATGTGGCTGCTGTACAGAAAATCTCTAAACTCTTTTTACAGCAGTGAAGGCTAAATGGCCAGAAGTGGATATTTGTGCAATAGTCGCCTGGTATCTGGAAAAAGCCAGACAGATAAATGCAGCATGAAGCCCTTTTCTGTTAAATGCAGGAAGACATCTGGCATTACAATTCATGTTACTCATGCCAATACTGCTTCTGTAGGAAAGCATGTGTTCCGTTTTGGCATCAGTTTCTCTATGGCATTTGTGTAACCGGCTGCTGTACACGGTCATACAGGGAATGTGTCCTTAGAAAGCTATACATCTTAAATCTACTGTCATCACTTAAGGGTTCAATAGGTTGGAGATCCACTGGTAGTGGGATCTAGAATGTGAAAAACTGTACTCTTCTATGGTTTTTTTGACAAAATGGCCTAGATTTGACTCAAATCTAGCATATAAGTCTGAAATCACATTTTAAAAGGGTTGGGAAGTACAGAGACTGCCAATTAAGGCTGTGTATTCTGTTGTATATCTGTGATGGCCCTTTATTTCTATTTTTTAGTACATGGAAATTGCTAGCAGACAGAATTGGACACCCACTGTAAAAAATGATTTTTAGGCAATCTTATGGATTTTCAAAAAAATATGTCATTGAGAAAGTTGATCTGTTATGTATATTTGCGGACCCATTGTAGAACTTTACCAATGTCAATGCACGCATGGCTTTCAATCTGTCGAAAGTAGAATTATCTTTGATAAGAATGAATCTAGAAGATATTGATACAATTTCAACATGGCAACAAGAAGTTTACACTTCAAACTTAGGAAGAAACATATAAAGAGGGCGATTTATCTTAATTTTTTTGCACCTAAAGTATCTCTATTTTGCACCATACTTCTCTTATGTCAAAATTTGGTTAAATATATGTGTTCATTCTCTGTGGCTTATTTTTGAGACTTTTTCATATTTTTGCGGCTTTTTGTAATTAGTCTCAGGGAGTCATTTATCTTTAGTCAGGACATTTGTGAGTGTCTTTTCTTGTTTTTTTTCCAAGTTTTGGACTTGTTTAATTTATCTTAGAGGTTGATTTATCAGGCAGCCGAGTCTATAGGGTTTTTGTGACTCAAACTCTTCAAGTTCTTCTAAAGTTTTTCCTATGCCTGGTCAGGCCTGGAATTTATTTACTACTTGCGCCAAAATTGTGACTTTTTCCTACTTTTACTTCTTTTTTTTTAGAGATATATCAGGCACAACACTGAAACATTTTTGCACAGCTAACTTTGCTAGAGGAGTAGAAAATGTAGGCTCAAGTGTGCCAAAAAAAGAGGAAATGTTAAATGACCCCCATTGACTGCAGCTTTTTAGCAGTTTATCTTTAAGTATTTGTGCATATGTTGCTAGGGTTAATAATGTAAAATCGATGGGCTGTTACATCTCAATAGAGGTATGTCCTGTTAATTTTATATGCACAAACAGTTATGTGTTTCTAGATTTAAAAAAAAACAATTTCAAAATATAGTTAAGTTAAAAAAACAATGATCAAACATTAATACTTTTTGCTTATTTGCAGATGTGGTGATTTCAACTTTTTTAATTTGGTTGGTTGCCTTACAAAAATGTATGTTGTTTTTTTTTTTGTGAGACAAAGGGCTATTTAATATTTACAAAGAAATCATGAAAATAATAATAATATTGACAGGAAACTTCTCCAGAAGAGCACCACTTTGAGAAAAACCCCTCTCTAAAACACTATGGGGGGATACTTTTCTCTACAATGTAAGTGCAAAAATGTTTCTGTGCAGTGATCGTTTTGCGCATTTTTCTGTCACTTCTCAACATTTGCACCACCACTTGTGGCATACAGTTTTTTAATGGATTTGCTTTATTTATATAGTGAATTCAGCTGTTTAGACTCAAGTTAGGGCACATTCACAATCCCATTGCCCACCGTACCTTAGCACAGCTGGCACACGGCGGCGCCAGAGAGAAGAGGTGGTGAGCTGCTCACCCCCTCCCCTCTCCATAGCTTGCTTGGTCTCAGGTTGTGAACTTGGCATGAGGAAGCAGAGCAATCAACTTTGTGACTTTTTTGCTCAAAAATTTGCTACTTTTTTTAAAACAAGTTGCATCCTCCAGGCAGCAATGTTAGGCTCAACTCACACTACGGTTGTGCATCCGCCTACAAAAGTAAAAAACTGAAATAGAACGGATCAGTTTTAAATCCCATTGAAGTCAATGTAAATTTTTATGTCATCAGTTGTACAGTGATCTGTTTTAGATCATTTTTTTTCACGGAACAAGAGATGGAGCTTGCAGTACTTTTTAGATAGATAGATAGATAGGAGATAGATAGGAGATATGTAGATAGATTTGTTTGAGTGGTGGATAGATAGACAGATTAAAGAAGCTGTAGATCGATGTGTTGAAAGTGAGAGTAAAGTGTAATTAAAATAACTGATTGTTCAATATAGGCACAAACTTAGATTTGGGCCTCCTATAATTTCCCCTCTGCTTCTCTCCCACTCCCCAGCATGAAAATGATACTCACAGCAAAGCCCAGGTGTATGACAAGATTCACCCAGTGAACCTCCCCAGCAGTAGCTTCTCTTGGAAAGGATCATCCAGTGCTGATCTTCTGCTGCCCTCCAGTGATTCTGGTCATCCTGCTACTCAAGGACACATCTCATACACACTAGATTATTTGTATATAGATGCTCATGAACCATAAACAGAGGCTGCATGTAGTGTAAACACTGGCTGAGCTCTGCTGCTGTAATACACAGGGGATACATTGCTCTAAATAAGAGCTCAGTCTTGCTTCTCAGTCACCTTTGGACACGCCACCTTTGGACAAGAGTGTTATTGCGCCAAAATTAATGAAAAAGTTGCTGCTAATGAATTATTAGTAGGCGCAGCTAAACATCTGGATTGACGGGATAAACTTACTTGTATTAACATTTCCAAGTTTTCCTATCATTAAAATAATGATTTCATAATTGTGAAAAACTGTTTCCAGGGTTGCATGGCATAAAAAATAGTAATTATTGGCCAATGCCATGAACTAAGCAACTTACCACTCCCTGAAAACTGGAAAACTGGGAAACTGGGAGGGGGGGGGGGTCACCTTTTCTCTTTTATTTGCAACTGATGAACATTTTTGCCAAAATTTGCGACTTTTCCATTCACCAAGCAAAGTTGGACGTGCAAAATATTTTGGCACCAATAAACTCCAATTGCAAACAAGCAATGGTTTAGAAGAGGGTTTCAGAAGAATTTGTGACTTTTTTGCCCCTTTTTTTTTTTAAAGAAGGGGTACAAACAACAGACACACATGCCTGATATATTACCCTGCTATATAAATAAAACAAGTAAAAAAAACTAGAGGAACCAAAAAAAAAGCAACATACAGTTGCTACACTTTTTAACACCACAGGAAACATTAGTGTAGCTTTCTGTCATAAATGGGAGATATGTTTAGCAGCAAGAGAGACTTATCTTATCTTTTTCTAGTTTTCTAGTCGTTTAGTTCCTTTTTTGTTTAGTTTTTTTTAGTCTAGTTTGTCTTAGGGTGCATTCACACTGCCGTTGCCCGCTGTACCGTAGGGATATATGGCACACGGCGCCGTATGCCAAGGAAAGATAGGACATGTCACATCTTTTCACGGCTATGGAACGGTACGGTGCTGCACGCCCATTTCCAGCTTATGGGGGACGTATATGCAACATATATACGTCGCCATATATACGTCCCCTGTACGGCCGTGTGAATTCAGCCCTAAG
Source organism: Engystomops pustulosus (assembly GCF_040894005.1). Classification (NCBI taxonomy): domain Eukaryota; kingdom Metazoa; phylum Chordata; class Amphibia; order Anura; family Leptodactylidae; genus Engystomops; species Engystomops pustulosus. Next base: position 96,249,497 of record NC_092412.1, read on the forward strand.
AAGACATTCTTAAATGTACTCAGGATAACAAAATAACACATTCTCTAATTCACTGTTATTCACAAAAATAAAGAATTTCACAGATATAATTCCAACCTGTCTCTATCAGTCCTGGTGTACCCAATTTCAGTTGCCCGAGCTGGTTTCCGAGCTGTTCTCTGCCTCTAGCCCCTCCATTCCATTCCATTCCAAGAGGAGCTCACACTGACTTCAGGCGGCAAACAACAACACATCACATTGTTAACTACAAGCTACAGGCAGATAAGTTCTTTATCTGGGGAGGGGGAGGGAGGCACATCAGATCTTACAGTGTGTAGCCGGGATGTAGCAAGAGCTGGAGAGTATCAATGTGTGTAATGTGCATCTCATGGATCTCATCACCTCTGATCTGTCTCATCTCTCTTTCTATGTTTCAGATACTAGTACGATATTCAGTGACTTTTTTATTCTAACATTTAGAACCAAGGTAGTGATAAATCCTCTCACATGATTGAAGCTGATGTGGGTCAGTGTCAGGCAGAAAACATATCTGCCTTTGGGCAGGGGGTGCTGGTCATGCAGACCACTGGACAAGCATTCTAGCCACCCTGCCATTCAAAGAGTTGTCATGGTGTTTTCTGAAAAACTCTATTTAGCAAAAGCCCCCTTGCGCTCCCTGTTGTGGTGGAAGCTTAGCAATGTGGAGTAATAGTGACTGAAAGACCTCTGATGGTGTCACCACCATGAGATCCGTATGAATGCAAAATCATGCAGGGAAGACAGTCAAGTGGCGGAAAAACAAGGAAAAATATTTGAAGTTGTTCTGCTCACCACATACAAACCTTTATGTGATATCCTATGCAAGGTTATAAGCCTGAAAAGCTTTGAGTTGGAGTTCCTTCTGTCTTATATCATTATATTTAGCTCACTCATTATAAAATACTGTGCCCTCCTTTAAAGAAGTGACTATTGTACTTACATATTATACCTAGCATATTACAGTAAATTATGTTGATGCTGTGCCATTCATACTAATATATAGGCTCCTGTAGGATAGTAAAGGAAATGATCAGTTTTATTACATTCAATAAACCAATAGACAAGGTAGAGCCTTACAAACGGTATGTTGTATCTGTTGCTTTGCTGACAGTTTGGACAGATTGTCTAATTAAAGTGCAAGGAATTGAAACTTCTCCACCCAATTCGTTGGTTAGGCAGCGAGGGGGCAGTGCCGTGCAATGCAGTGGACCGACACGGGGTGTTGCTGCCCCATGCTTGTGCACTACCTATAGTTTGCGCCCATTCAGGATGCTTACTATTATCTCTATTTTTATTTTTCTACCATCCCTCATTTATCTATTCAGCATTTATACTCACTCAATATAACCCACACAACAACCAGTCTTTCCTTTCCAGTATATTTCCACATCACAGCTACCTATTCTCTCCAGACACTGCTTGTAGATGCCTGCTAACTAACCATCTCCATCGTGCATGTGCCTACTCCCTGAGTTGCCATCTGCGCAGGCCCGAAATGCTAACTCCAGCAATCAAACCACACACTGAACCATGTTATTGTAAATAACTTGCTTCTACTGCCCATCGTTGTTCCCTAAGCCCTATACTTTAATCCCTTTCTTTATCTGGTCCCCATACAGTATACCTTAGTATAACTAAGGTCACCAGTAGGTCATATTACCTGTGATCCACTTTGATCACCTGCAGATGACATTGGCATCATAGCTTACCGGCTAGTATAATTAATGTCCGATACATAATTTAGAACCAACTAATATGGGGATATTTTCAATTAACATACATTTATGACTATTTCATCACTCATTTGGGGCTGTATACCATTAGACAAAACAAAGTGGGGCGAAGCCCAACCAAAAGTGCCTAAGAGTTAAAGCCTACACATGAAAACAAAGTATACACTAAACAAAAAGAAAAAGTAGTGTGGTAACAATAGGCTAATATGCAACATTTTCCAGGATGGGATAAGGAAAACCACATCTCCCAGCTCCCTGTCCAGCTCCCTTGACATCAAGCATGACTTTCAGGAAGCCTTATGAATAGTGGAGCGTCAATAAAGTAAAAACACCTACATGGCGGCCTCAATTGGAAGTCTTCGGTAAGGACAAATTTTACTTCCCAACAATAGGCTAGAAATGTAATGTCATCACAGACAATATACGAGTACATGAGACACAAGCTAAAAACATACAAACAGCAATGTTATGAGACCATTGTATCGTCACTCAACTAGATACCTCCATGGTGTAAAATAGCAGACAACACTGCCTGCCAAAATCTGCACTAAGCCTAACATATATTGGCAACATCAAAATATGAAGTATTGTGCCTGGCTGATATAATAAAAGTTAGATCATAGATAAACAACATATGTCCATGCAAGACCAGTCAAATTGCAAATGAACAATTAGCAACAATAAATTGATCAGGAGTAAAGGTAAGGCATACAACGGGAGATGATCAAAGCAGGAGGTGGAGGGCTCCCCATACGTATAGTGTGCCCCACATAGTACTGGCTCCCCTCTTATAATCTCAGCACACTCACTTAGTGACGCAATCATGGCATTAGGATGTGCCAAAAAAGATGGAAGTTGTCACAGCCCACTGGGAGTGATATATCGCAACCTAGCAACACCAGATGTAAACAGGTGTATAGACACCCAGTACATGTATATGACATAAAACATATGTTATGTATTGACATACTGAATATGGTGCATCAGGACCCACAAGAGCACAATGGGTTGCCAACAGCAATAACTGCAAACAAGTGCAGGAACGCTGGATACATATATACCTCTGCTGGAGATGGCATGTCCCTACAACCTACAAGCGGGCAACACACCGCCCAGGAACAGAATATCAAAATAGATATCAGCACACCGAATACAGATATAATAAATGTCATGGAAAAACATGTTAACCATAAAGTAGTGTTGCTGTTAAAGGATATCTATAGAAATGTGCACAGGTGAGAACATGAGAATATGTGTATAATAAGTGCACAAGTGCCTGTATATATATAAATAAAAAATGTTATAAAAAGACACCAACATGTGAGGTAATAATGTGAATATTATTTATATATAAAGATCACCTAAAGCACAATACCTCCTCCATAAGTATAAGGTCACTTGGTATATAGACGTCTAAAGAAACCGTCTACACAGGTTTTCATGAAAAATAATAAAATAAAATAAACCGAAGTTGGACAATCAATGCATATATAGATTTATGTGCGCACAGCAGTAAATCATTCCCATCATATGGCGTTGTCGCTAAAAATTAAAGACTCACCAAATTATGAATAAAGAAATAAGTGTATATTGACAGATATAGAGGAGAGCCACTACTGAAAAGTCTGTGAGAAAAAACAATTATGCGGCCCCATTACTTATTGATTTATTTTACTTCTACTTATTAATTACGGTAACTAGTTTTGTGCATAATGAATTTTTGCCATGCCATATATACACTCACCGGCCACTTTATTAGGTACACCGTGCTAGTAACGGGTTGGACCCCCTTTTGCCTTCAGAAATGCCTCAATTCTTCGTGGCATAGATTCAACAAGGTGCTGGAAGCATTCCTCAGAGATTTTGGTCCATATTTACATGATGGCATCACACAGTTGCCGCAGATTTGTCGGCTGCACATCCATAATGCGAATCTCCCGTTCCACCACATCCCAAAGATGCTCTATTGGATTGAGATCTGGTGACTGTGGAGGCCATTTGAGTACAGTGAACTCATTGTTATGTTCAAGAAACCAGTCTGAGATGATTCCAGCTTTATGAAATGGCGCATTATCCTGCTGAAAGTAGCCATCAGATGTTGGGTACATTGTGGTCATAAAGGGATGGACATGGTCAGCATCAATACTCAGGTAGGCTGTGGCATTGCAACGATGCTCAATTGGTACCAAGGGGCCCAAAGAGTGCCAAGAAAATATTCCCCACACCATGACACCACCACCACCAGCCTGAACCGTTGATACAAGGCAGGATGGATCCATGCTTTCATGTTGTTGACACCAAATTCTGACCCTACCATCCGAATGTCGAGGCAGAAATCAAGACTCATCAGACCAGGCAACATTTTCCCAATCTTCTACTGTCCAATTTCGATGAGCTTGTGCAAATTGTAGCCTCAGTTTCCTGTTCTTAGCTGAAAGGAGTGGCACCCGGTGTGGTCTTCTGCTGCTGTAGCCCATCTGCCTCAAAGTTCGACGTACTGTGCGTTCAGATATGCTCTTCTGCCTACCTTGGTTGTAACGGGTGGCGATTTGAGTCACTGTTGCCTTTCTATCAGCTCGAGCCAGTCTGCTCATTCTCCTCTGACCTCTGGCATCAACAAGGCATTTCCGCCCACAGAACTGCCGCTCACTGGATGTGTTTTCTTTTTCGGAGCATTCTCTGTAAACCCTAGAGATGGTTGTGCGTGAAAATCCCAGTAGATCAGCAGTTTCTGAAATACTCGGACCAGCCTTTCTGGCACCAACAACCATGCCACGTTCAAAGGCACTCAAATCACCATTCTTCCCCATACTGATGCTCGGTTTGAACTGCAGGAGATTGTCTTGACCATGTCTACATGCCTAAATGCACTGAGTTGCCGCCATGTGATTGGCTAATTAGAAATTAAGTGTTAACGAGCAGTTGGACAGGTGTACCTAATAAAGTGGCCGGTGAGTGTATATGTGTATCCATGTATGGTATATATGATATCTTGTTATTTACACATGAATTAGTGCCAAATTATATATAAATATATATGTTTCCATATATCTACCTTTCAGCCACTACCTTTTAATATCATTTCATGTTATTATTTTGTTGATATAATATTTTTAATTCTTTTTATATCTTTTTCTGGTTCACTGTGTTTTCTATACACATGTATATACTTTTTTACATACCAACAGCTGTACCAATTTTTTAATGTTTATTTTATCCTGGTTTCTGTTGGACCTGATGTAGGGAGCTGTCCGCCCCTGAAATGTGTTGGAAATAAACAACCGTTGTTGTTAAGTAGTTTGTCGTTATATTTCAGTTTTTACATCTCCAATGCACTGGAATGTGTCCATTCCCAGGCTGCAAACAATGGACCTGTTTTATCAGCAAGTAAGGTCCATTCATGAACCAATGACAGTAGAAAATATTGTATTGTATTGTAAGTATTGTATAAGACCAGTGAACTGCAAGTTTTGCAGCACAGGCATTTGAATCAGATGGAATATCATTGACATGCCTGTGTCAGTGGAATTAATGGGTTGCATATGGAGAAAAAACAACCATCTTGTGCTGGGACCTGTCAGGTATCTTTATAACTTAAAGTGTAACCGTCATTCTGAACAAAAAAAAAACTAAAATACATAATTCTGCTCCAGGTGTCCCTGGGAATCATTCCTCAAAATATTTTGCCTCTCGGTCCTCATTTAGTACCTTTTTGGGCCCATAGCAACCAGGGATTCCAGCTCTCAAAAAACAAAAGCAAGATATAGGGGGGCGGAGCCTGCCTCCTGTCACCTCATCACAAGCGCCTGCTGCTGACCAATGACACCAGAGCTATCTATGTAATATCTATCTATCTCGTATCTATCTATCTCTCATATCTATCTATCTATCTATCTATCTATCTATCTAGAAACTAGAAAGTTCAGAGCAGCACCGCAATCCTGGTGGGTGCAAAGTCCAGATGCTCTCTGGCCCAAAAGCTCCAATATAAAAAAAAAAACAAAAACGGCAGCACTTCAAAATAGTGTCCAAAAGTGACGGGGTGTCTTTATTCCATGTGCACATGGAATAAAGACACCCCGTCACTTTTGGACACTATTTTGGAGTGCTGACTTTTTTTTTGAATTTTTTTCTATCTATCTATCTATCTATCTATCTATCTATCTATCTATCTATTGTCTATCTAAGTAACACTCCTGCACAGCACATGAGGACACAGCATGAAGACTTGGAGAGTCTCCTGGCACTTCCTTGTGTGAGGTGATGGGGGAGGGGATGCTGCAGTTTGTGTCAGTGTGGATTATTAGCTTATACACAAGTGAAGGGGAAGCTGAGGGAGAGTGTTTAGGTTTAAGTGTTTGGTTACTACATTAGTGAGGGTTTCTCCCTGAACATGACTGCTGCAGCACTGAGCCATGAGGTAATCAGCTGTGAGCAGTGAGACATGAGGTAATCAGCTGTGTGCAGGGAGGGGAATGGGGGGGTGTCTCTCCCTCGTAGTCTTAGCTTCTTTCTGAAGACAGAATGTCCATAGTAACGGACATATGAGAGATCATTGCTATCTAGGGGAAGTCTGCAGAATACAAGAGAAAGGAGCAAGATTCCAGTTACTAATCCAATTGCAAAAGGGCTTAAAATTACCTGCCCTACAACATATCAAAAGTTTTTTGAAATGACGGTTACACTTTAAGAAATATAATTCATGCTCATTAATATAATATAATTACAGTAATCTTGCCACCATGATGTTATTTTTTCATGAAGGGCATGTGTAGAAGACCCACAGACTGAGCCTTCTCCATACAGGGAAAGTGTCTGCTTTATTAAACAGTTAACATTGACTCCTTAATGCCATGATTGGTGCTGGCAGGGTCGGCTCCAAGCTTCAGAAGGCCCCTGGGCGACAGAGCTTCATAGGCCCCTTTGCAGTGAACTCAAGTGGCAGCATTAAAAATTCAGAAACAATAACTGTTCCCTAAAATATTCCCTAGTTTATCAAACCAAACAACATGGTTATTTTATATGCAGACCCCTCATGGTTATTTTATATAAGCCCCCCTCACCCCCTTTGGATTCATTAGATACATTGCCCCTCACCCACATGGATTCCTTATGTACAGCCTTATGTGGGCCCCCCGGCAGCCCTGGGCCCCGGCACTAACAATTTCTGAAGTTAACCTGTTAGTTGCTGCAGTAATAGCCAACAAGGACATCCAGAGCTCTGATAGGTTGCCATGGCAGGCAGGCTGTACACAGAAATATAGTATGTACATGTAGTACATACTACATAGTATGTTCAAGTAGTATGAGCGATTAGTCCTAAAAATAAATTGTAAAAAATGAAAAAAGTAATATAGAAATACATAAACATAAACATGTTAGGTATCCCTATATCTCAAATTGCTCAATCTATTACAATATAATAACCATAAACCTTTGATTAAAAATTTTCACAAAAAATTGATCAAAAGGTTGTAATGTTCTCAAAATGGTTTTTATCCCATAATGGTTTATTTTTGAGAAGCCACAAAAAAACACAGAGAAAGGCCTCATGACACATGGCAGTATTTGGGATCCATGGGCTAGAAGGGTGAGCACCTTGAAGTACTGTGCAAGTGCTACAACTTTAACTGTAGTTTATCTAGTAACTAGTCCAGAAGCTCTTTTGCAAATAAATCATCAATATGGTATTTAAAAATTATAACCATGACAATCTTTTTTGTCAAATGAGTAAAAAAACGTAAAAACTAACTGTTTTTTGGACTATGGCCTGATGTGTACAGTCAGCTGCAATGTCAAATTGAAGATGCCAGCTCCGAAATGACACCATAAGTAAAAATAGCATTGTGAAGGGTACTTCATAAGCTTTCCAGAGATGGTCACATCTGCAGTTTCATGCTACATGTGCTTCAACTGGCTGATAATGAAGCATCAGGATGCATCCCTTTTGAAGATCGCTGCAGCACCATTACTAGGGCAACCTCCCAGACCAAGTTTCTCTGTAAGGCTTTTAATTTTTGCAAATTTACAGCTTTAGATCAAGATTGTTTCTCTTAGATGATTTTGTGAAGATATGTACTCATAAACATAATTTTAAGAGGTATGAAACAACTGTGAATGTTCTTAGGAGTATTTGCATGCCTAATTCTAGGTTTGGGCAGATTATCAGCTACAAGCATGATTTTTAGTAGAAGTACAAAAATATAGTTAATTTTGTGAAAATGTATCCAAACTGTCCCCTTCCCTGCCGTGTTTGATAGATTCAAATGATTAGTCATTATAAGCATACACCCAGGGGCGTAACTAGGAGAGTCTGGACCTTATAGCAGACTTCTGAGTGGGGTCTGCCTTTCCCTTATAAAACTATAGATATCTGTACAAGTTGAATTCATCAGACATTTATACACATATTTATATATTTATATACACACAAACATACACACATTTATACACTAATATACACATTAACATACTTATATGTACACACATTTATACACTGATACAGACACATTATGAACTCATATATACACTTATACATATAGTTATACACACATGCAGTAAATAAACATCATACACAGAATATGCATAAATATACAGTTCACATATATACAATGAAGTGGATACCCTGCACTACCCCTTGAGGACAATTCTCTCCTTAGCGTCCTTCTCCAGTCAGGGATAAAGGTTGCACTCAGGTGGTGCTCAGCTGGTCAGTAGGATACACCGATAATATCACTATAGTGGAGAAAGCAAGAAGCGGCACTCACCGGACTCGTGCAGAAGATTTATTCAAAGACACAGAGTTCAGACGTTGGACATGGTGCAGACCGCGGCAAGCGACGGGCCGTTTCGCGCCTGTGTGGCGCTTTCTCAAGCCTACAAAGTCGCGTCTCCGGAGCTGTCCCTCTTACAGTCGACTTCCGGTGACGTGCCGGTCATGTGACACAGCACTTCCGGGAGTCGGGAGGAGGTGAACGCCCCCGGTGACGCCACGTTGCTCAGCAACACAACAACATAGAAAACATTAAAACAGTATTCATGGGAATGCCATTGCGGCAGCGAGATCGCCGTAATTATGCTAAGTCTGTCAAACAAGACCGGACTAATAGGTCGATAAAGGCATGATCACTAAGGGGATATAGGAAATACTTATGCCTATATGGTATATATGTCCTAGCATAATCAGGTATAGAAAAAGACCACCTATAATAGTGAAAAAGAAAAAACAGTGTAAAGAAAAATAGTGAGCAGGCGATCTCGGTGAGCAGTGGGTAAACCCAGGAGCCAATCAAACCAGATGCACAGATAAAGTGTACAGGTATATGGCATTATGATTTTTTTCTATTAATCTTCTTGGTTATACGGGCATATGTTTATCTGTCTGAAGGATGGGACAAGTGGGGAGCTGTAAATCGTAGCACGCAAAGGTACTGCAGTCTCGTTTATTCAAAGGGAATGCAATAATCTCATTTAATATTCCTTTTTATGTTACATTTTATTTTTTATTTTTTTGCTCCTAATCATCTTTTGACCCTCCGATAATAGTATTTAGAATAGAAGATGTTCTATTATATATATTACACTTCTGCTCAAACTGTGCCCAAGAAGACACTGAGGTCATTTCTATCATTAAGGCCCAACCTCCCCATGGCATCAAACCGTATAATGTGTTTTGCCTCACGGCGTAACAATTCTTTCTCCTTGTTACCTCCCCTCGGATCCTTTTCCACCCTTTCGAGGACAGCAAATTGGAGTACCTCTGGGTTATTTCCGTGTTGTTCCCTTATATGTTCAATGATTCTAGGGCAGCCGTTGCCCGTCCCTATAGATCTACAGTGTTCCCTGAAGCGTACAAAAAGACTACGAATAGTTTTTCCTATATAAAAACGTCTACACGGACACCAGATGATATATACCACATGTGTGGTTCGACACGTTATGAAGGAGTTGACTTTCCATTTAATGCCACCCATATCGATACACTTAGCCTGACTGTTAAATTTGCAAAAACTGCAAGATCCGCATCTAAAATTCCCACTAGGGATGCTGCGCTCTAGCCATGTATTTTTTGTGTTTTTTTGAGAAGAAAACTGGCTACTAACTAGATGGTTCCTGATAGTTTTACTCCTTCTAAATGAGATAACAGGTCTTTGCATGGTAATTTCATTTAGTTGAGGATCGTTTTTTAGAAGGTCCCAATTTTTGTGTATGGCCGTTCGAATAGCATCCCCATGTGGGCTATATCCAAAGGAGAACGCAAATCTCTCGCTCTCCTTCGGGCGTGCCCCTTTTGAATTCTCTGGGGTTCTGACTGTGTCATGCCTTTGGGGAGAGTCTATGGCTTTTTTTAAAGCTGTCTCAATGACTTGTGTAGGATACCCCCGCTCTAATAATCTAGTCTTTAGGTCATGTGCTTGTGATCTGAAGCCTGTCTCAGTGTTGTTAAGTCTCTTTATTCGTAAAAACTGGCTATAAGGTAAACTGTCACGGGTGTGCTTTGGGTGAAAACTGTCGTATCGTAATAGGGAATTAGTGGCTGTGGGTTTTCTGAAGGTGGTCGTAATGAGGGTTTCCCTTTCTATATTGACTCGTACATCCAAGAAGTCCAGCCTCTTTCCCCCAAACACAGAGGTAAATCTCATATTCATATCATTGACAGTATTCAAATACCCCACGAACCGTGAGAATTCATCCTCTGGGCCATCCCAAACTAAAAACACATCATCTACAAATCGCAGGTAAGTTTTGATATATTTAGTGAATGGGTTGTCAAGAGAGAACACAAATCTGCTCTCAAATACTGCCAAAAAAATGTTGGCGAACGTGCAGGCCAATTGGTATTTTTTACCTAAGGTACATAAGACACTCTCCAACCCCCCTGGGCGCCCCATTGTGGCGGGTATTGGGTCACTCACTGAACCTATTTCTCAATATCTCGATTGGCTCCTACGGCCCATTTTAGAAAATATCCCTTCATATTTGAAGGATACGGGCGAATTTTTGAAGGCCATACGAGATATTGAATGGCAAGATACTTTTCATCTGGCCTCTATCGACGTAGAGAGCCTTTATACGCGTATCCCGCATCAGGCGGGGGTGGAGAGTGTCCGTACGGTATTAGAAAATGCAAAAAAAGAGGAAAAATACATCAGGTTCGTCTGTGAAGGTTTACTCTTCGTGCTCACACATAATGCCTTTATATTCGATGAGAAATGGTATATTCAAAAGACCGGTACGGCCATGGGCACTCCCGTGGCCTGCACGTTCGCCAACATTTTTTTGGCAGTATTTGAGAGCAGATTTGTGTTCTCTCTTGACAACCCATTCACTAAATATATCAAAACTTACCTGCGATTTGTAGATGATGTGTTTTTAGTTTGGGATGGCCCAGAGGATGAATTCTCACGGTTCGTGGGGTATTTGAATACTGTCAATGATATGAATATGAGATTTACCTCTGTGTTTGGGGGAAAGAGGCTGGACTTCTTGGATGTACGAGTCAATATAGAAAGGGAAACCCTCATTACGACCACCTTCAGAAAACCCACAGCCACTAATTCCCTATTACGATACGACAGTTTTCACCCAAAGCACACCCGTGACAGTTTACCTTATAGCCAGTTTTTACGAATAAAGAGACTTAACAACACTGAGACAGGCTTCAGATCACAAGCACATGACCTAAAGACTAGATTATTAGAGCGGGGGTATCCTACACAAGTCATTGAGACAGCTTTAAAAAAAGCCATAGACTCTCCCCAAAGGCATGACACAGTCAGAACCCCAGAGAATTCAAAAGGGGCACGCCCGAAGGAGAGCGAGAGATTTGCGTTCTCCTTTGGATATAGCCCACATGGGGATGCTATTCGAACGGCCATACACAAAAATTGGGACCTTCTAAAAAACGATCCTCAACTAAATGAAATTACCATGCAAAGACCTGTTATCTCATTTAGAAGGAGTAAAACTATCAGGAACCATCTAGTTAGTAGCCAGTTTTCTTCTCAAAAAAACACAAAAAATACATGGCTAGAGCGCAGCATCCCTAGTGGGAATTTTAGATGCGGATCTTGCAGTTTTTGCAAATTTAACAGTCAGGCTAAGTGTATCGATATGGGTGGCATTAAATGGAAAGTCAACTCCTTCATAACGTGTCGAACCACACATGTGGTATATATCATCTGGTGTCCGTGTAGACGTTTTTATATAGGAAAAACTATTCGTAGTCTTTTTGTACGCTTCAGGGAACACTGTAGATCTATAGGGACGGGCAACGGCTGCCCTAGAATCATTGAACATATAAGGGAACAACACGGAAATAACCCAGAGGTACTCCAATTTGCTGGCCTCGAAAGGGTGGAAAAGGATCCGAGGGGAGGTAACAAGGAGAAAGAATTGTTACTCCGTGAGGCAAAACACATTATACGGTTTGATGCCATGGGGAGGTTGGGCCTTAATGATAGAAATGACCTCAGTGTCTTCTTGGGCACAGTTTGAGCAGAAGTGTAATATATATAATAGAACATCTTCTATTCTAAATACTATTATCGGAGGGTCAAAAGATGATTAGGAGCAAAAAAATAAAAAATAAAATGTAACATAAAAAGGAATATTAAATGAGATTATTGCATTCCCTTTGAATAAACGAGACTGCAGTACCTTTGCGTGCTACGATTTACAGCTCCCCACTTGTCCCATCCTTCAGACAGATAAACATATGCCCGTATAACCAAGAAGATTAGTAGAAAAAAATCATAATGCCATATACCTGTACACTTTATCTGTGCATCTGGTTTGATTGTCTCCTGGGTTTACCCACTGCTCACCGAGATCGCCTGCTCACTATTTTTCTTTACACTGTTTTTTCTTTTTCACTATTATAGGTGGTCTTTTTCTATACCTGATTATGCTAGGACATATATACCATATAGGCATAAGTATTTCCTATATCCCCTTAGTGATCATGCCTTTATCGACCTATTAGTCCGGTCTTGTTTGACAGACTTAGCATAATTACGGCGATCTCGCTGCCGCAATGGCATTCCCATGAATACTGTTTTAATGTTTTCTATGTTGTTGTGTTGCTGAGCAACGTGGCGTCACCGGGGGCGTTCACCTCCTCCCGACTCCCGGAAGTGCTGTGTCACATGACCGGCACGTCACCGGAAGTCGACTGTAAGAGGGACAGCTCCGGAGACGCGACTTTGTAGGCTTGAGAAAGCGCCACACAGGCGCGAAACGGCCCGTCGCTTGCCGCGGTCTGCACCATGTCCAACGTCTGAACTCTGTGTCTTTGAATAAATCTTCTGCACGAGTCCGGTGAGTGCCGCTTCTTGCTTTCTCCACTATAGTGATACAGTTCACATATGTATACAGTATTAACACACATACACACACCACATATGCAGACATACATTATATAAACACACACACCTTACACCATATACAAATACAGCATATACACACCATAAAGCATTTCCACACATACAGAATATACACATCACATATACACACATACAGCATATCCATATCACAAACAGTACCCTATACACACATAAAGCGTATATACACACATACAGCATATAAACATAAATATACATAAGTATTGAAAATACCATGGGGGTAGGGGCTGTGTGTGCCACCAAGCGGTAGAAGTGGCATAAGGGGGTGAAAGGCTGCATTTAATGGCCGTAGGCCAGAAACTATGAATTTATAAAGACTGATTCACTGGTACATGGCTTGATAAATACAACCCCCCCCCCCCAACACTTTGTTTTGTTGTTTATCAGAACAATTCTGAAAGTCCATTTTGATAAATGCCTTAATATACTTTTTTAGGAGTCTAAAATCTGCATGTTCCGCATGGACACAATACATTCTAGGGATGAACCACATGGAAGCAGGCACTTAGCGCCTAATGTGCATGAAACATTATATACTTGTGGATTTATAGTGGATTTCAGGGCAGATAATGCGGGTTTCTTTCCCCTACCTTTGAGAGAGGAGAGATTTGTGAATACAAAGCAGATAATTTACTTAAGGATGTCTAAAAAAAATTAGAACAATTTAGGTTCGTGCCCACATTAGAATGTAACAGCGAAATATATATACGGTATACTCTATCAGTGTGTTACTCAACTGTGGACTTAAATTTGCTATACTCGCCTAAAATATACAATTTAGCACAAAATAGCATGGGGGTCATTTATCTTATTTCCATAAGCTCTTTTTGCGTCTTTTGTGAGTCTATGCTTTGCACCAGATTTGTCTTTGTCTTAGTCAAATAAAGTGGCTTATTGGGCGCAAATATTTTAGGTGCAATTTTGTTATGCAAATCACACCATTGCCTTTCCTAAGCATGGTCTGGACTATCATGTTATTGCAAAATTATTTTTGCCCTTATAGGCACAAATCAATGTTAAATAATGTGTAAACATCTGGAAGCTGGAGAAATACAAAGACAAATTAGGAGCAAATCGGGATTACTGCTACAAGGCAAACTCCAATTAACTGCCTGAAAAAGATGCAAAAAATTGCGCAACTACTGCAATGCACTCAAAAAGTCATCAAAAAAGGCGCATCAGACTAAGATAAATGAACCCTATATTTCATGGGTTTCCTACCGCTCCCATTGAACGCCCGCTCAGCATTCAATATCTCCCTAACAACAGGCTTCTCTTACTACAAATATTAAAAAAGTTCATAATTATTACCTATCCTACACTGTGAGGTAACCAGTAATATCCATTATTATACAGCATTAGAGATGAGCGAGACAAACTTTTCCAGAGGCTCGAGAGCTCGTCTCGAATAACGAGCCCCATTGAAGTCAATGGGAGACCCGAAGAAAATATTCCAGATGTTTGCAGATGTTTTACTTGTAAGAATACATTGAAATAACACTATTCTTCACTTTGCAGGTGTTCGCGCGTGTCTCCCGCTAAGTTAGGAGATGTATACGAACATCTGGAATGTGAAGAATATTGTTCTTTCAATGTGTTCTGCACTTAAATGGTCCTGTGTTCACAGTTTTTAATGTTTTAATTCTATTCTTCACTTTGCAGATGTGCGTGCGTATCTCCGAACCTATCGGAAGACATGCGCGCAGATGTTCCAAACATCTCCGAGCTTAGCGGGAGACACACGCGAACACCTGCAAAGTGAAGAATAGTGTTATTTCAATGTGTTCTTACAAGTAAAACAACTGGAAACATGTGTAATATTTTTTTTTACAATAAAAATACTTTTATTCAATTTATTTTATTAATTTACTGCTCGATCTCGAGCCGGCGAGATACTCGTCCGAGTAACGAGCCGGTCCGAGTATACTCGCTCATCTCTATACAGCATGTAAATAGATCTTAACTTTATCTTTTTCTGTGTAGAAGAGTTTTACTGTCCTTTTTTAGTCAAAGTAGTATGGCCAAAAATATGGCTTTCCTTTCTCCCTCTGGACACTTTATAGGGGATACTTACTTATATAAATGTCCTATGTAGAGATGAGCGAGTATACTTGTCCCAGTATACTGCTCGGTCGAGTATTAGCATACTCGGACCGGCTCGTTACTCGGACGAGTATCTCGCCGGCTCCAGTTCGAGCATTAAATTAATAAAAGACAGTGAAGAACAGTGTTTACACTGTTCTTCAACACATAACACATGTTTCCAGATGTTTTGATTGTAAGAATACATTAAAAAAACACTATTCTTCACTTTACAGGTGTTCGGGCTTGTCTCCCGCTAAGTTCGGAGATGTGCGCCGAACATCAGCAATGTAAAGAATAGTGTTATTTGAATGTGTTCTGCACTTAAATGCTCGTGTTTTCACTGTTTTTATTCTATTCTTCACATTGCTGATGTTAGCGCGTATCTCCGAACTTAGCGGGAGACATGCGCGAACATCTGCAAAGTGAAGAATAGAATAAAAACAGTACAAACAGTGAAAACACGAGCATTTAAGTGCAGAACACATTCAAATAACACTATTCTTCACATTGCTGATGTGCGCGCACATCTCCGACATTATCGGAAGACTTGCGCTTACATCTGCAAAGTGAAGAATTGAATAAAAACTGTTAAAACAGTGAAAACAGTGAACACAGGACCATTTAATTGCAGAACACATTGAAAGAACACTATTCTTCACATCCAGATGTTCGGCGCACATCTCCGAACTTAGCGGGAGACACGCGCGAACACCTGTAAAGTGAAGTGAAGAATAGTGTTTTTTTTTAATGTATTCTTACAATTAAAACATCTGGAAACATGTGGAATGTGTTATTATTTACTGTTCTTTTAATGTGTTGTGTTAGGGAAAAAATGCTCGGGTCTCCCATTGACTTTAATGGGGCTCGTTACTCGGTACGAGCACTCGAGCAGCGGGAAAAGTTCGTACCGAATAACGAGCACCCGAGCATTTTAGTGCTCGCTCATCTCTAGTCCTGTGAATATATGACTTAGTAGCATAATTAGAGGCCTATGGTTCCCAGGCCAAATTTCCTAACAGGGTTTCCCTCCCTCTATCTGTGACCATAACGTACAGGCAGTCCCCTACTTAAGAACACTCGACTTACATACGCTCCCTAGTTACAAACGGACCACTGGATATTGGTAATTTATTGTACTTTAGTCCTAGGCTACAATAATCCGCTGTAACAGTTATCAAATGTGTCTGTAATGAAGATTTGTTAATCCTGATTCTTATGACAACTCAACATTTTTAAAATCCAATTGTCGCAGAGACCAAAAAAGTTCTGACTGGGATTACAATGATAAAATATATAGTTCCGACTTACATACAAATTTAACTTAAGAATAAACCTACAGACCCTATCTTGTATGTAACCCGGGGACTGCCTGTACTGTAAATAATGTTTGTGTGCAGTGGGCCATAGATTGTGCCCCTTTAGATTTATTGGCTCCCTGCTTCTCACTTTTCACCTGATACTTCCTAATGAAGTCTTTCGTTCCTGCAGTATGGTGCCCAAGCACCAGCATCGCAGTAACATCATTGTGCTGCTGGCTCTCGGAGTGCTTATGTCCTGTGTGATGCTGTGCCTAATAGCAGAACAAGGAGTAAGGGCAATTTCTAAGTCATTTAACTAACAGGGCAAACCTCTCCCTGCATGCCTGGTATCACAGAACAGTGCTCTCTGCTTCTTATAACCAAGCTTATTAAACTTTGAGTAAATAGTTAAAAGAGCCCAGCTCACATTATTTTCACCGCAATGACATGCAGAGACCCAGTATGAAGTAATATCATAAGATACCAATCAAAAGGTTCCAATTAGTAAAATGTTTAACTCTATGAGTAGAATAATTAATTATAAATTACATTGTGGTTCAACCCCTTAAATAACTTATTCTTCACCATATTGTTATCAGGATTTGAACCGGCATCCTTTGGCCTTTCTGGTCGGTTCTCCACCACGGTGCTATGTGGCCTGATTGTTTACACCTGTCTTTTTGTTATTGGTGTTTCTGCATTACTTGCTTGGGTTTTTAGGTCTCAGCTGTGTTAATTTGTGTTATCCTATCAGCAATGGCGGGGCTCCATTTAAGGCTGGTTTTGTCATTCAGTCTTTTCTAGGTATTGTTTTATCTACAGCTTATCCCTGTCTCTATTCTGATAAAACATCTATATTTACTAAGTAGATTGTTATTTTATCTGTGGTGAGAGATTCTGAAGTTTGTCTGTTCTCTTGTATCCACTCACCACTTTCCTGTCTGTTCAACTTTGTTTGTGTTTAGGTAATTGTAAGTGCCTTGTGTACTCTGGTTGTTACCATTTAATCCTGTCCTCCCTATTGCCCTCCTTCCTGTATTAAGCCTTGGTTGTGTGTTTGTGTGCATGCTGGGATTGCTAGCTCCCCAACTTTTACTTGCAGCAATCTTTTCGCTAGGGGGGCCCAAATTGAAGTTGCCCACCCCACCTTGTTCAAATCTAACAAAATCGGTGCCAAATGTTTGTGCTACGCTTGTGCTGGTTTGTGCAGCAGAAATTTTCGATTGTGCCTATCGTTTCTAAGATATTAATAAAAGTTTTCAGAGGTCATCAGAGGTCAACTTCTGCTTTTGTTTTGAAGATATTAACTAAATTGTAAAGTTCAAAAGGTCAACCAGCCCCCCCACATTAACCGAATCAAACAAAAGTGGTGTTTGTGCCACGTTTGTGCTGGTTTGTGCGGCAAAAATTTTCGTTTGTGCCGCTATCATTTTTAATGTATTGATCATTTTTTCAAGAGGTCATCAGAGTTCATTCCTTCCAAAGTACAATGTGCTTGCTAACTCCCTACGGTGATGAAACTAGAGAAATGACACTAGGTTTGTTTCTTTTACCAGTTCATCCTAAACACCTTAACTTTTGTAAACACCTAAACATACCTTAAAAACGATAGCGGCACAAATGTAACACAAACATGTAGAAAAGGAAAATGCGCTACAGCACCAAATCGAATAAAAGTTTTCTTTATTATAATCAATAAAAGTCCATAATGCACATACTATACAGCCTTTACAGCGACACGTTTTGACTAAATGTAGCCTTAATCAACCAATTTTGTTAGATTTGAACAAGGTGGGGGTGGCCAACTTCACTCAGGTATCCAAATTTAGTACACCAGACCCTAGTATCCTTTAGTCCCTTCCCTACACTCTGGATATGTCTTTGTATTTAGAGAGAGGGAAATTGTCCTCATTTGCCCCTTACACCGTCTTGTCACATTTGGAGGGGTGTGAAAGGGGCATGCCAGTCCAAAGAGTGGGCCAGCGCATGACTGCACCTTACCTATAAAATCTGCCATTTGACAGATTTAGCAGGATCCTAAAGCCTCCTCATAAATGTGGCATGGCAGGGGGCACCAGCGTATGATAAATGTGTACCATAGACTTTATGTAGCAACTCTTGAATGTCACCTTGTGGTAGGGGTCACACAGTTATGTCCATAATATAGCACATATTGTGAAAGAAGAATTATATTCCACGCTGGGGTAAGATGCACAAGAATTATTACTAGGCTCTTGTCTCTAAATTACTAAATTCTCAAAAGTCCCGTGCACCAGGGTTGATTTCAGCTGCACTATTTTTGTGAAACAAGGCATAGTCCCCGCTTCATCTGACTTAATCTCCATTCTACTTCACCCACTTTTTTTTAGAAGCAGTGAGTAGTGCACAAAATTTAAAATGTATATTTTTTTGTGAAACAGCTCTACTTTATTTTAGGTTTCTTGTATTACAAAACTGCCATACAAGGTAGTTTATGATATATTGACCTTATTATGTCCAAAAATCTTGTTGTTTCACCTGCAAGTGCTATGCTACTGGAAAAACGCATAGCATTGCATCTTCACAATCATAGAGCCCCATAAGAGGGGCCACACAAATACATGCAGAACGCTTTTCATTGTATCAATATATTGAAAACTTTTAAACTGGAAAAAGTTTTCCTGTGCAGGTGTTTTTAGGTTATCTCCCTAACAAAGGATCCTGTCTAAACCTATAAACGTCTTTTTCTCTGCAGTTATTAATAGCTTGTTCCTCCAAACAGCTTAGCAGGAAAGTATCGATAAAGTAGAGAGAAAAGTTGGTTAGTAAGAAGAATTATTTATATGTTTATCAAGAAAACCTCTGGCACAGCAGTAATAGATTTTTGTGTATTTCTATTAATAGTCCAGTGAAAAGAACTGAAATTTTTAACTACCATTTCAATATAATTCTTGAAAATTCCATCACATTGTAAACAATTTTCTTTTATTTCTAGTGGCTTAAAAAGTAAATGCATGTCAAAGTATCTTTATAATAATAAATAATATTTTTCTTCACGGGAGTTGGAAAACATGGTTGAGCACCCAGTCCCTGGTTCATTCCACATAACTTGGGGTTGGCCTCTTTTCAATAAATCTCTTTTATTAGACATGTATGTATAAGTACCTATGTCTTTACCTCCTTTGAAAGCTGCATCCTATTTCTGCTCCATGTGATCTCACTCTCTCTCTTCACAGTCCAACCACTGACAGAGACAGGGAGAATGTAGGGGAGGGATCAGGCTCCACCTATTCAGCAGAGCTCAGAGATGTAAAAAAATAAGCACACAGTACAAAAGTAAGTAGCAGGACTGTTTTATCACTTGATGAACATTCAAGGATTATCTAGAAGGCAGTAAAAGTACATAGATAATTTATGCAAAGAAGGAAGAAATGTGTTAAGACTGGCTTCTTATAATAAAAAGTATACTGTAGTAAAATCGCTCACACCTCTTATTATTTTAGTTTGGAGCAATTTTTTGCCATTTAGATTTATTTATTATGATTTACTATGATCATTTGTGGCACAGATTGCAGTAAATTTGTTGTTAGGCAATGTCTCAAAAAGATGTGAAGAAACTGATATTTAAGTATATGCCAGGTTATGACTTTTATGGCTAATACAATTTTTTTTTGCATTTCAAGTATTATTTTAAATTACTATATAGTAATACTATATTACTAATAGTAGAGCTGTAGGATTGTTAGGACCGTAGATAATATTTTGTGTTACCCATTCACAATTGTGAAACACTCTTATCTGCTAGGAATCATACACCAGGCTAATAGGAATCATAAACCGCTAGGAATCATATTAAATTAAATATATATTTTTGGGGTGTTATTTTTGATGTGTACTTTTATTTATTCGATTGTTTTTACTTTTATTGGGTTAACATCTGATCTAGAGACTAAAACGTAGCTTTTGGGGAATAAAGTAACCCAAATTTTTTTATTTCATACTATTCATACTATATCATCAGTTTTTTTTATTTGTATATTGTATATTGAGGATTTAGTTAATTCCAAAAGCTATGCACCTGACTCCCTTTGGTGACTCTCTTGCTGATTTGATAATTTTGGGCACTTTTAATATACTTTGGAGGCATTTACTTCGGGTTTCACGATTTTTTCCAATTTGCCCTGAATTGCCCCGGGTTTTTGGTGCATGCGATCGGATTGTGTGGCGCATTGGCGCCGGCTTGCATGCAACACAAATGGGGGGGAGGTGGGTGGACGTCGGACAACCTGACTGATTCGGACAAACCGCGGAATTTAAAAACCAAATTGTGTCGCAAGATCAGCAGGTGGACTCCGGCGGACCTCAGCGGGGGAAGCGACACATGCAGGAAATTGGACGCACAATCTTAGTGAATCGCAGCAGCTCCGAATCCTCGTTGGACATTCCAGATCGGCAACGTCAATGGGACGTGTAGGTAAATGTGCTCCTTTATGTTCTAGATCTTTGGGGACTTAATTTTTTAAAAATATTTTTGCCACATTTTACTTTTCCACTGTGCCTGGGTTGGTTCTGCAATCCCACGTTAAAAGGGGCACAGTAACAGTGACTGTTAGGTTCTAGACTCAGCAGCAGCCTCTAACTACCAGCATCCTAGCAGTAAATACTGTCTTCTCTCTAGGGTTTCCTGCAGATAGGCAGTCATAAATGTGCTATGGCGCAGTTTTTAGGGACCTAGACCAGGACTTAATCTCCTGCTGTAAATCTACAGTAGGTGGTCAAAGATCAGATGAGCAGCATATACACAGCAATAAGGATTTCAGGGACTGTAATAATTCTGCTGGCTCCAATTTGTTATTGCAGAGCCTGCAGCTGCACAGATACCATGCAGCTGCAGGCTCTGCAAAAATATTTGGAAATGTTTTTGTAATGCCAGATGTCGTGAGTTGTTTGATCATCTGGATGTGTTTAAGCTTACCTACATCATGTTAATATGCAATTATGTACATAATTCATTCATCAATACTTATTTCCAGTAAGTAAAAATATGAAACTGTTGTTATGTAAAGCAAAAAAAAATCAATGTAATTGAAAGTATGACAGTGGACACTGGATGGTGTATGAATGGTTATTTTTCACTGTAAGAACATAAAATAACGATTACAAAAATATCTTGTTTATAAGGTCTTATATTATCAGAGGTATTTACCACTAAGGTTACATATCCTATATGGACAAGATGGGGCATTAGTGTCTGATTGCTGGGATCCCACCATTGAAACCTCCAGGATCGTGAGAACAAGGACCTGTAACTCATCTTACGTATCCCATGTTAATAAAGCACAGGTGTATTCTCAATCTGTGCTCAATTTACTTCTAAGTTACCTCTGGGACAGCTTTGTCTTGCAGTCCAATATATATACAATACAGACCAAAAGTTTGGACACACCTTTTCATTCAAAGAGTTTTCTGTATTTTCATGTCTATACAAATTGTAGATTTACACTGAAGGCATCAAAACTTTGAACACAAGTGGACTTATATACTTAACAAAAAAAGTGTGAAACAACTGAAAATATGTCTTATATTCTAAGTTCTTCAAAGTAGCCACCTTTTGCTTTGATTACTGCTTTGCACACACTTGGCATTCTCTTCAAGAGGTAGTCACCTGAATAGGTCTTCCAACAGACTTGAAGGAGTTCCCGGAGATGCTTACCACTTTTTGGCCCTTTTGCCTTCACTCTAAAGTCCAGCTCACCCCAAATCTGGCGTAGCACTTGTTCACTCTCCTTCTTGGTCAAATAGCCCTCACACAGGGCTTTAGCCCAAACATGTCTCTTCTGCTTGTTGCCTGTCCTTAGCAGTGCTTTTCTAGCAGCTATTTTACCATGAAGGCTGCTGCATACAGTCTCCTCTTAACAACTCTGTGTGGCATTGACCTGGTCTCTAATTTGAGATCATGCTTACCTTCAGTTTCTGAGGATGGTGACTCGGATGAACTTATCCACTGCAGCAGAGGCGACTCTTGGTCTTTCTTTCCTGGGGCAGTCCTCATGTGAGCCAGTTTCTTTGTAGCGCTTGATGGTTTTTGCAACTGCCCTTGGGGACACTTTCAAAATTTCCCCAAATTTTTCAGACTGACTGACCTTCATTTCTTAAAATAATGCTTTTTTCTGGCCATACTACAAATTCTAATAGTCTATTCAGTAGGACTATGAGCTGTATATCCACCTGACTTCTGCACAACACAACTGATGGTCCCTTCCCCATTTATAAGGGAAGAAAGTCCACTTATTAAACCAGACAGGCCACCTGTGATGTGAAAACCTTTTCTGGTGACTATATCTTAAATCTCATCAAGAGAATGGCAAGAGTGTACAAAGCCATAATCAAAGAAAAAGGTGGCTACTTTGAGGTGGCTATATTTTCAGTTGTTTCGCACCTTTTTGTTAAGTATATAATTCCACATGTTAATTCATAGTTTTGTTGCCTTCAGTGTGAATCTACAATTTTTATAGTCATGAAAATATAGAAAACTCTTTAAATGAGAAGATGTGTCCAAACATTTGGTCTATACTGTATGCATGGAGCACAAGTTGGGAATACACTCTTGTGCACTATTAATTTGAGGCCTTTCTAAGGGACTTTTGGATCCCTGTTCTTGTAATCACTGTTGGTCCAAGTGGTTGTACTCCCAGCGACCACTTATAACCTACCCGTGGAAGGAGGAGACCTATATGTTAATGTCTTTATACTGAGTTGGTGCACCTAAAAACCTGGACCTTGTACCCTATGAATCAGTTCTTGAATGTGGAGAATAGAGATATTGTAGTAGCATCATCCAATAAGTTGTCATAAAGCCAAATTTTGTAGTCATTTCTATGGACAGGCTTTTTTGAGCTCAAAGACATTTTTCTCTTCTTTTTAGGGGGAAAGTGACCTAACCTCTTCTTCTCTATCTACCAGTAGTAATTTACCATCTGAGTATTCACATTGTGAATCAGAGAGTTGCAAACACTATTTGATTAGACACTATCTTTGGCATGCTTCAAGTCCAAGCTGCTTCTTATAGATTTTGAGAATGTTATCACGTTGAAATCTTAATCTGAGTTCATTTGGAGTTCATAATAACGTTTTAGGATAAAACACACAAAGAATGAATAAGGACTGTTACAGCAAAACAATGTCTATCAGATGCTAATCAACTCATATCAATGTGAGGCGCTGGCAAAGGCGTAAATGGAAGACTTTAATAGACACTGAGGATGCCATGTTTGGTATCTGTAATTGAATTATTCTGATTCACAAAGAGAATATTTACCGTATATACTCGTGTATAAGCCGAGTTTTTCAGCACAAAAAATGTGCTGAAAAACCTAAACTCGGCTTATACACGAGTTAATAAAAAAAAAAACATGAGTTAATAAAAAAAAAAAAAAAATTAATACTCACCCTCCGGCTCCCGGCCCTCGGCGGCGGCTCCTGGTCCTCGGCGGCAGCTCCCGATCCTCTGCGGCGACTTCTCCCTTCGATCTTCACGTGCCGGCAGTCGCGTCTATGCGACTTGCCGGCGGGCGCATAATATGATGTAGCGGTGTCGCCGCTGACGACGTCATCAGCGGCGACACCGCCGCATCGCACTGTGCGCCCGCCGGCAAGTCGCATGGACGCGACTGCCGGCACGTGAAGATCGAAGAGAGAAGCCGCCGCCCAGGACCGGGAGCCGCCGCCGAGGACCGGGAGCCGCCGCCGAGGACCGGGAGCCGCCACTTCAAATCAAAGGTGAGTATCGTCGGAGGGTGAGTATTAAGTTTATTTTTTTTTATTATACTGAGGGCAGGCTGTATACTTTTTGGGGGCAGGCTGTATACTTTTTGGGGGCAGGCTGTATACTTCATGGGGGCAGGCTGTATACTTCATGGGGGCAGGCTGTATACTTCATGGGGGCAGGCTGTATACTTCATGGGGGCAGGCTGTATACTTCATTGGGGCAGGCTGTATACTTCATTGGGGCAGGCTGTATACTTCATTGGGGCAGGCTGTATACTTCATTGGGGCAGGCTGTATACTTCATTGGGACAGGCTGTATACTTCATTGGGGCAGGCTGTATACTTCATGGGGGCAGGCTGTATACTTCATTGGGGCAGGCTGTATACTTCATTGGGGCAGGCTGTATACTTCATTGGGGCAGGCTGTATACTTCATTGGGGCAGGCTGTATACTTCATGGGGGCAGGCTGTATACTTCATGGGGGCAGGCTGTATACTTCATGGGGGCAGGCTGTATACTTCATGGGGGCAGGCTGTATACTTCATGGGGGCAGGCTGTATACATCATGGGGGCAGGCTGATTGTATACTACTTGGGACAGGCTGTATACTACACCCTCGGCTTATACTCGAGTCAATAGGTTTTCCCATTTTTTTGTGGTAAAATTAGGGGTCTCGGCTTATACTCGGGTCGGCTTATACTCGAGTATATACGGTAAGCTATTTAAAATGGGAAAATTTAGTTTTATCATCCACCACTAGTTTGCCAAAGAAAATCATATTTGATCTCCAACCAAAAGGCTGGAATTAATTTTTTTGACGAGCACAAACATTTTTTAGATTGTCTATTACATTTCCCTTTTTCTACATGTGGTCATCATGACATATACATATAATGATAAGTATTTCTGTAATATTGCTATTTAATATACTGATCAAAGTTTTATAGTTAAAAAGTAGGTTATGGACATGTGATATATACTCCTAAGATTGTTAGATGCCCAAACGATCTATCAATAATTCTACTATATCTACAGAATACTGTTACATGTCGTGTCAAGACAAAGAACATTTTGAATAAAAATACCTTTTGGAGAAAAAGATCTTTAGTCAATTTATCATTGGACTATTGAACAGTAAAAAAATTTTTTATAACAATAATAAACAATTATTCTGGACACTGGGTCCACAGCAATCATAAGAACAGAGTTTCCTGAATTTCATGTTCAGCTGCACCAGGTATACAGGATAATAAGAGAATTGGTAGACTTGTTGTTGTGGGAACAAGTCTGTTTCCTAATATATTCTGCAGTTACAAATAGTATTGCACATTTCAAATAATAAGAGCTAAAAAAGAATATCAGAATCTGCCAGCTCCAGGAATGATTCCATATGCTAGCAAAGAGGCTAACTATTAGATCTGGAGAAAAATGTATTTTCCATCCTGAATTGGGGGTCTTCTTAATGAAGTTTTCACAAGAATAATATTATTTATTTTGCACTTGAGAATGTTGAGTATATTCTAGTTGCTATTATAATTTTCATTTTCCATCTTAATCATAGTTTAAGAGTACAGTAGAAGCTGTATATAAGTATTATAAGGGAAGCTAAGCTAATGTATGTCCCCTTACCTGGCACATGTCCAATAAACCATGCCAACATATATACAAATAAAATAAAAAATACAGATGCAATGCTAAACTGAGACCATTGAGCCTAAGGCATTTAGCCTTATAGTGCCCATAGTAAGAAACCTCAATCCATAACTCTTTAATAGTGAACTTCTAATGTCTATACTTCTGGCCTTCTTAATAACTTTCTAGTATGCTTTACATTTTTCATATTGAACTTCCAATTTAACATTTTTTTCCTCTTTTTTTGCTCCTGGATCTATTTTTAGTCCCCAAAGGTTTCTGTACATTTTATAGAGAAAAATATTTTGACTAACCTGGCATAAACTGAAAAAATTATGAATTCATTTACAAGCTATAGAAATGAATTCTTTTCTTTAGGATGGTTCTACCTTCAGGACCATGGACACCGCCTGCTGTTCTTTTTCTTTTTTTTTCATCCTTGGAGAAAAAACATATGGACTGAACTGATACAAACAGATGCATTTCTGCATTGGTTTACAACACACTGAAATAAGGGGAATATGTAAAAATGTACAAACACTAGTATGAACATGTAAAATCATCCATTATAATAAATGTATTGGTATATATATAAATGCAATAGAATATATTATATTTATATATTTTGTAACACCCTTGTCTTGTATGCTACCTCTTTATTGGACAAGCTAAATGTGACCTGGGCCCAGGGTTTTAGGGCTGTGGCACCCATCTTGTTCGGCTGTGCTGCACTGGACTTGGGCAATACACTATGTTAGTTATTAGAATTACAGAACATTGGGGATTTTACACTTTTCTGGAGCAACAAACACCCATTATGAATGACAATGTGGTTCCATATTGTATGCAAATACTATTGTTTATGAAAAGACTATTCAAATCTGTGTCGCATACATGTCCTCATACATGAGGAATATGCCTCACTTCATGTCAGTACAAAAATAGCTTTCTGAATTTCAAAACTTTGCATGCTATGCCATTGATATGTACCTCTATATTTCATCTGTTCCTATTTTTTTTTATTAAAAAAATGTTAATGTGATATAATAAGGAAAATGTATGATTTCTTATTGAAAACAGGTAGAAAAAGTTTGAGTTCAAGTGACGGTATAAAAAAAGGAATGAAAAATAAAAATGATAAAGTTTAATGGCACCAGTAGAGGGTGCTCAGGTGGTTACCGCATACACATTTATCACTTTAATTGGAGCTCTGTGTATTTTGTTCGCATCAAATATAGCAACCACATTGTTATTATAGATATGTGTTCATACAGTGTATTTTCTGCTCTGTAAGATCATGTGGAAATTGATGGGCGTATGGTCATCTTCATGACAGACTGATATATTTGTTATATTATCAGCATCAAGCTCATTTACAAAATGGATATATTCAAGCCATTCATTTTATTTGCGATAGCCATGAAGGATTATTTTCCAGGAACACACTGGACTATGGACATCACACATTTGTGACGAGACAATTATGTAACAATTATTTCAGTAATATCACACTTTTGCTTATTGATGCACTTTTTTTCCACAATTTTTTTGTCTGTTCTGTAGAAAAATATTGCATGCAAGTAGCTGACAGGTAAGATATCCATTGGGATACCCACTTTCCACACCACTGCATGTCGTCAATTCTTTTACTAGAATAATTTATTTTAAGTGAAAGTAAGGTTTATGAGAAAGTGATTGAATTCAATGGTCACTTGTCCATGTTTTAAAATTTGGTCATTGCAGTTGGAAGTAAGGACCCCCCACTAGGGAACCAGGGAATTGTTGAGGTGTGTATGACTTTTTTGGCAGGGCCTAGTATTATTTGGTCACACATTCATCTGCCTAATATACTAAGCGGCCAGAGCCTCTTGATATTTATATGAAATGACCTTGGGAGTAGGGAAAACTTTAAGTGTGCCAGCGCTTGCAAAATTCCCCTCATTGCCTTGATTAGAAAACCCCTGTATTATCTTAATAG
Organism: Engystomops pustulosus; assembly: GCF_040894005.1. Taxonomy (NCBI): domain Eukaryota; kingdom Metazoa; phylum Chordata; class Amphibia; order Anura; family Leptodactylidae; genus Engystomops; species Engystomops pustulosus. The sequence goes on from NC_092412.1 coordinate 96,277,390, forward strand.
TTTTTTTTATTAAAGGGGTTATCCGGGTTTAAAAATTTTTTTATGGCCGGGCTGTACATTTCATTGTGTCTAAATAATATATTCCCCCTTTACACAAACAAATAAGGAGAAGTTGGTAAATATTCTAATAACACATGAAATACCTTGATAATATGTTACTTGATATATTTATCTTGCAGAGTTGACTCATCAAGTGAAGTATCTAGTTCTTTCCAAATTCTGGCCTTTCAGTTCAGTTTATATAAGTGCTTCATGTGCACCAATCACTGCACAAATAATGGGCAGATAAAACAAGCATTTTTATTTACAGGAAATTTACCATCAGAAACAAAGACACTAACTCATAGATCCAGGCACCATAACTGTGGCAATCTTCTTATATTTGTTATCAATGCCCCACTTCCTTCTAAAACAACTTTTACAATTATGCTAATATGTTACCAGAGATACTCAGTGCTGAAGCTTCACAGGCTGTTACACTGTACAGGAGCACTCCCCCCCCCACCACTGTGTATTGAGACCTCCTCTACTGCCATCTACTACAATACAAAGCAGGAGGGGGAAGTGCTGAGGAAGAAAGGGATAGGCAGAAAGTGCTGGGGGGGGGGGGGTTAATGTTTTCCTTGCACACTGTAATAGCCTGTAAAGCTGCAGCACTTATGTGCTTTGTTAACGCCCCACAGAGCCCTTCTGGCTTATTAGAATAATTAAAAAAGAGTACATTTTTCAAAGGAAGGAAGCAATGGATAACAAATGTAAGAAGATTTCCACAGTTATGGTACCTGAATCTATGACTAGTTGTCAAAAAGTTTAGTATGATTACTTGTACTATTGATTTATTAAATAAAAAAATATTAAAAGTTTGAGTTTGGTACTACATTCCGATAACAATGACTGACAATCCCAGCATGTTGTTCTTAAAGTGAATATTATCATCATTGTTCATCTCTTTAACCTGAGTGATCAGTGACAGTCAACAGTTCATGGTAACTTCTTTTTTTAACGCATGACTTTTCATTCTAAAAATTGTACATATGTTTTTTTCTTAAAAGAACTGTCCTTGGGCAAATTTCCAAAATACACATTTTAAGGGAAAACAAGTTTACTGAGGCAATTCATTAGAGCTAAAACATTTATGTATCCTGTCTATTGCTGGGAAGTGCTGGAATCATATTTTGATTGAAATGCAGATTTGAGTTTTTATAAGCAAAGTTTTCAGCAATTAAAGTTCATATGAATTGCTATGGTACAATACTGACTATTCTTGACTTCCAGGAACAGACTCTGACATATATGTATGTATTTTTAATTGGGAACTACTTTTGCTGGTTACAGATTGCATCCAAATGCCCCCGCTGAGAGAAGGTGATTTCACCTTGGGGCTGATCCTTCGACTTACATCTGATTATCTGCGCAATTTAAAAGAAATTGCCTATTACCACAATTATTTGTATCTTATCAACCGGCTCTATATTACAAGGACTTTTATTGAACCAGCACAAAAGCAGGGCAAGCCGTGGCACAATGCCAAATAAAAGACTGATGTTCTGGTGAATTTAGCCAAATAAATTTACTGCAGAATAACAGTGGGAAAGTGGGAGGTAAACCCCTTTGACCAATAAATCTCTTCTGCATGTGAAACCCTTATCTTGTCCCCTCCAATATATCCCACACTAGGAAGCCATCATCATTGGCTCTGGTTTGTTATTTGTAAACCTTGATCTTCTGCACTTGGTGTCCTAAATATGGATAATTAGCATCGGTTTATCACGTCTCTGCATATTTCCTCTGCTCTCCAAACATGCAATGCTTCTATTGGCTGCCATTCTGTCACAGAAGATTATGGAGACAGATTGCACAGAATGAATGTGCTAAACGAGATTAGAAAGGAGTAGAAATAGCAACTTGGCCAATAAATACCTCGTGAGAGCCTTATCATACAATTACACGTTGACTTGTTTCACACTCTCCCAGCCTCTTAATCCAGCACCCCACCACGTATGAAAATTCACTAATTTCTGAATTACTGCATATCCATGCGACTTGTCACTGAGAATATTTGGAAAAGGTAATATTGAAAAATACACAATCTAGATTGCCGTCCTGCTATGGCTTTTGTGTATTTTAGCTCAACATACAGAAAAACATTTGCATTTATATAACTTGTTACAGAGAATCGCTGGTTAACAGTCGGCTTTGCAACGCTGGTAAACAATTCATCTCTGCAAAACACTCAGTTCTTTGGTACAATTAGATGATGTATAATAAATAACAGCATTAAATGGATCAATGGTAATAAGTCCTTGAGGGGAAATACTGATACTAGTGAATGCTAAATCTAGGATTTAATGTCTTAGTCGTAAATTAATACGAATGATCTAACAGAAAAGGACCTCAAATTAAGGTAAATTGTATCTGACAAGTTTTATGACATCATTAGATTCTTACTTGTGGAATCCTGACCATGTATCTTGTTATATGGAACAATTCCTTATAAAGGATTATGTCTAATTTTTTGACGACGTATGTATCCTAGTCATACATACGTTACAATGGGATATCAGTAACCCTTTTCTTCCTAGATCACTCTTTGCATAGACACTTAATTATGTCTGATCCTAAAACTGAGTTAACCGCTCTGGTGTTTGCATCAGCAATGCTGGTTGACCATTAATATGGGAACCAACTGCTAACCTCAGGGATTGGTATTTTAGCTTTTCTTTTCTAACTTTTCTTAGTGTGGGGAAGCGGTGCAGCTTGTGTGGAGTGATTGTAAGGGTCTCTGCTGGAATTTGGCAGGCCAGAGGCTTGGAGAGCAGCCCCATGCTGACTCCTATTCACAGGGCCGGTTCTGTGTGAGCTTTGCAAGTTTCACTCAGCCGTGCACTCAATAGCTTCACAAAGCTGATTACAAGCTTCAGCGAATTCCTGAAGGAGCCAAAAGCGACGCAGGTGCAAACGAGCCGAGGGAGCCCGTGATCCCAGTGACAGAATGAGGCAAGCTGGGAAAGGCTTGGACCACACAAATCCAAGCTTCTGCTCACCAGGCAGCAGAAAACCTTGGGAACTTGGGGTCATTATCCATTCCATTCACAGAAGATCAGACTGTAAGTATCCAGTATCTCACAGGGAGCTCCATCAGTTACCTCAACCTAGTGCATCATGTGTTCTGGGAGGAGGGGGACCTGTCTACTTTTTACCCCCTGCACTATGGCTCACTATAGTATTCATTGTCTCTAAGCTCATCTGTATAACTTAATCACCTTGTTCAATGTGGTGGAATCAAACAGCTACAATAGCCATACTCTTCATTACTCTGTAAATGGAACGCATGTCCTCAAAATAATTAAAAAAAATTCAAAAAAGGAAGTTTACACAGTAAATTAAGCTAAGCAAAATTATACTTGTTGAGTGTATGGTCAAGGCCAATTTATGATATGTTTAAGAAACCTTTTGCGACTTACTAGAAAGTTGTAAAAATGCCTACAAAAAGGGCTGAGTTATAAAATGCACCAATTGTTTTAACACTGTGCCATTTATTAACAAAATAGGGTCTCATATGTATACAAAATATTTCAAATTTTACACATTTTCAGCAGTTTTTCTATGCAGGTAATTGATACCAAAAATTGTATACATCTTGCTCTGTACAAAGAATTTACAACTTCACATAATTTATGATAGTATGTACTCTGCTGCTTATGTTGCCAACCATATGGGTAAGGTAATAGTAATAAGTTATATAATGTGGAATATTATTTTTAAACACTTTGTTTCCATGCCCTATTATCAGATCTGGACACACTTGTATAATTCAGGTCTGTCATTAACTGGTAATGTGCTTTGTACAGATGACTGTCCATTGTTACCCCTTGCAATCCTTGCCTTCTCCTTGGTGATGAATGATGGAGAAAGGAGGGGTTGCTTTTGCCATTATCTTCAGCCTTCCTCTGCTCTCTTTCTACACTTAATATTTTACATTACAGTGGACTAAATCTTTTATATTACTCTTCATCTCTGCTCATTCACAGAATCCAGTATATATTACAGACGTGGCAGGAAAACAGAACTAAGAGCACTTTGTCGCAGCTGGGTACAGTTGTGTCAGATGAAACATAGTTGAATATTGCATGATGTGTGCATTAGTTTAGGTTCACAAAGTTTTCAGGGAAATACTCCAATGCCCAGAGTGTCCATTTTCCATAGTTTTGACAGATATATCTCAAAGCAAATGACAGATAAACATTATATTGAGTAGGTCTGCAGATGTATGTTTGCATTTCTTTTGACAGTATATTTTATTCTGGGCCTTTTATTTGTAGACACAACTTGATGTCAGTTTGGATTAGTTATTTCACTCTGTTTGAAACAACAACATATGCCACATACAGTGTCAGAGGTACGGATCAGCTATTTTTGTGCAATGAAGTTAATATTACCGTATTTTTCGGCCTATAAGGCGCACCAAAAATCCTTTAATTTTCTCAGAAATCAAAGGTGCGCCTTATAGGCCAGTGCGCCTTATATATGAACTTATACAGAAATGTACTACAGACAAGATGTACTGTACATTTACCAGTGTTTAATAGCTCCATCCCCAGAAATTTCCTGCACCTTCCCACACAGTATACAGGGTCCCTAGCTCCTGAAGTGCCCTGGCACCACAACTAACATTGTGCCCATCCTGCCCTCCCCTAGCACGGAGACAGGGCCGGTTCTAGACAAAGTGGGGCCCTGGGCAAAACTAAAAGTGGGGCCCCAAAATAAAACTATTTTATGACCAGTCACAGTCAGTAAGAGGCTCCTTTAGTATGGTAAAACAAACTGTAATATGGGAGAATTTTATAGGAGATAGATAGATGATAGGGAGATTTATGGGCAGCATGGTGGCTCCGTGATTAGCACTACAGCCTTGCAGCGCTGGTCAACATCTGCAAAGATTTTGTATGCTCTCTCTGTGTCTGCGTGGGTTTCCTCCGGGTCCTCCGGTTTCCTCCTACACTCCAAAATATTACTGGTAGGTTGATTAGACTGTGAGGCCCATTGGGGAGGGGGACCAATATTTTCTGAAAGCAGACACTTGCCCCATTTTCAAAATTGCATCAAAGATTTTATAGACATAGGCGCCTTCATGCAATTTTGATTCAAATTGAAACATTCTATTAAAAATACTTAAAATTTGACCTTGATGGCAAAAAATTTGATCCAAACAGAAAATGTTTACCTTCACATCTCCTAAATATAATACATGGACATTTGTAGAGTTCACAAATGTGCCCTATTGATATGTTCACATAAATAAATCCACATAATATCACTAAAACTGTAATAACTAGATATCTGCTTTTTAGCTAGACATTTTTAGACAGTCACAACCTGCAAAATATATCAATAAAACAGAATAAAAAGTAAAGGCGCCATAAAACCTATAGAATTCTGGAAGCAGACAACCAGGCGATGCATTTGGCAATTAACATTCAAAATTTCCTCTAAAATATGTACAAATCCAGAATACTTATATAAAGAAAATCTACTTTCCTAAAACAGATGTGAGGAGAGCATACAGACTCCACATGTATATTCACCAAAATATGCAGCAAAGGGAACTGCAGAAAATTCACACAGATGTATCATTGTCTGTTCCTTACACAATGGTAACCCAAATAAATAACTATATATCCATAAACCCCTCTAATGAAATAATAAAAGTCACGTTTAGATGTGCGCCATTGTATTATCTGCACAATAACAGAACCCTCCGCGCTTCATAAGAATGAAAGTGAGAATGTCATAACATAGGTGTAAATAATGGAGGATGATGGGAAATAAAAACTTTATTCCAGGACATGTGTGTGTTTTTGGTGTTACATATAACTTTATGGACATGTTCTGGTCGTGGTGTAGTGTAGGATTGAATGTTCATCGTATCAGTCAATTTTCCCAACAAAAAATAACTATCACAAAATAAAAGGGAATAAGAGAGAAAGGGCCGCATTTATCACTTTTGTGCGCCTAGGTGTAGTAGTTGCGCCTAAATTCTGGTGCACTGTTTTCCAGAATTATCACAAGCTACAACCATCTATGATAAGTTAATTTCCTGCCTCTTATTAATCACTTCACTTTAACACAGTTTAGGCGCAATTTTGGCACAGTTAAGGCTCAATGTTAGATTCAGGCACTTACATGTGATCCTGCTACAAGCTCCTCTCTGCTTCTCCCACAGCCCAGAATGAAGATAACACTCACAGCAGCACCCAGGTGTGTGACACCCAGCACCCAGTGACCTCCTCAGCAGGGGCTTCACCTGGAGGGGATCCCCCAGTGCCGATCTTCTGCTGCACCCCTGTAATTCTGCACAGTATCCCCCTCAGACACACTGGTGATACTGTGCAGAATGACATGGGGGACACTTGTCAGTACTATCTGCAACATTCTGTAACGTTCTCTTCTCTCTTGCTTTGAGCTCAGGATTCTGCAGAATGTTTTGTAAATAGAAGGTGATGAAGTGTAAATAGAGTCTGTAGCTCCTGTCTGCAGAGTATCTAATGACTGTATTATCTGTACTAGTGTCTGCAGAGTATCTCATGTCTGTATGATCTGTTCTAGTGTCTGCAGTGTCTGGATGAGCTTTTCTGCTAGAAATGAGCTGTTCTGCAAAGGGGCTCAGTGCTTTCTTCTCAGTTAACGCCAGCTCCGGGCTGGAGTGTTTTTGCGCCCGTTTTTGCGCCTAAATGAAAAGTCGCAAGTGATAAATATCATCAGGCGCATCAAAACATCTGGATTGCTAGGATAAATGAGGGAAAGCTGGTTATTTTTTGCTGCGCAGCTAGTTTGGCATTTAGTCGCAAAAATGGCACAAAAAATGGTGCGCCTGAATGAAAAGGCGCAAAAACAACAGAAAAAAAACGATTGATACATGTGGCCCAAAGTGTGTTCTTAGATTTGCATAGAGAAGGGTTAAAAACATGAATATTAGTTGATATTATTCCTTCTCAAAATGTAGTACTAGTAACATATAAAGTGATTATTTCTATTATCTGTGAGGTGCAGCAGCTCCTGTGTCCAGCAAATGCTCCCTGCAGCCTGATGGCTAAGAATCTGCAGAGGGGGGGGCAATTCAGGGGGCTGTATCTCTGGTTCTGTGACTCACTTCTTTTTTCCTATGAAAGAAGAGAGTCTCCTCTTTTATATGAATCTAAATTTGTGTTTCTAAAATGCAGAAAAACGGAGATATTAACTGTTAAACTGCCGTCGGAAGTGATATTTATATATAAAAATGGCACCTGATATTCTCACTTTAAACCTGAATATCTCTGGATCCATAGCACCTAGAAACAAAATTCAAGATTCATTTGAAAGAAGAGATTCTCCTCTTTCTCCCTGGGGGCCCTGGGCAATTGCCACCTTTGCCTACCCATAGCGCCGGCCCTGCACGGAGAGACCGGAGCTGCCATAGTGCCGACCACAAGGCAATCATCATCATCATCAGTGAACAATCCCCCATACCAGCCCTGTAACAGGGGAAAGAGAGGGAGCCACAGGGAACCCCACAGGAATAACACCCTGGCTGAGGAGGGAAGGAGAAGGGGCAGAGGGAGACCGCTTAACCCCTGCTGCATCACCCTGCATTAACCCCCAGCAGCCCATACCTCTGAGATCGGAGCTCTCTGACACGCTGAAGACAAGTTTCCCGGGAAGTGTAGCTGGCTTGAACTGTGCACAGGTCTACCACCTGCTGGTCATTTTTAGGTACTGCATTTGATCCTGCGCTTTATACTCCAGTGCTCCTTATAGGCCGAAAAATACGGTATATGGGGATCATACTCTGAATTGTTTTACAGAATATTTTGTGGAAGAAAAACATTATTAAATCATATAATACTTATTGGAAAATAATATACCTCTGTGGGTACAGGCATGGCCAAGTCTTAGCTATGTGGGACCATTGCAGAGGGCAACAATCAGGGACGTAAACCCTCTAAGCTGATACTTATCCTTGAATACAATTACATTGGTCTTTAGTATGGACACTGATGTTCAGGGGGCTCAGTGATATTGAAAATGAAAATTATTCAGCATTTTTGAGTACTTTACAATTTTACTCAGTTTTATTACTGTTTTAGCTCCTATCATTCAGTGATGGTTAGTGTAAGATTCCAGAGTGTGGACTCTCTAAGCAGATACTTCATGATTCCTCTGTGCTATGAGATGCTTTGTGCTGATGATATGCTTAGATTATCAGGGTAAAGATTAATATACACGTTCATTTAGCTTCTGAACATTTACTAATATCTGGCACATAGAAAAAGAGAGATGAGATAGATCAGAGATGAGAGATGATGAGATCCATGAGATGGATATAAGACACAATCACACACTAGCTCAGCTACATCCCAGCTTTAACACACATAGTCAGCTATGCTATACCTCCTAACCCTGTTATAAAGATCTTATCTTATCTGTAGCTTGTAGAGTAAGTCTCTGTACATTGATGGATGGTGCTTGGTGGCGGTAAGTGCCTATGTCTAAACTCGTTTTGTAATGAGGGAGGGCCTGTATGCAGACAGCACACTGCAACATGCAGACAGGAGAAGCTATTCATGAGAACAATCTGCCCTACCATAGTCAGAAGATTTATGGTCAGATCTCGGGGCATCAAAAATTGTATACACCAGGACTGAGACAGGCTGGAATTATAGATTGCGTTATTTTGTTATCCTGAGTATATTTAAGAATCTTGTCTTTGTGGGAATACCCCTTTAAGGGCAACTACATTACCAGGGATTCAACATGTGGCATTTCCATGCTGTAAATATGCAGGACAATACAGTATTATTGTAGTATTTGGGATTAAGGGAAATTCCATAC